>NC_064813.1:66706064-66723271 GCF_023721935.1 Panthera uncia | reverse complement strand
CCACCCCCCCACCAACAAAAACAGCTTTCTCCAGCCCTCATTACGCTTATTTAAATTTTTGTCAACTCCAGACGAGAAAAAGTCATTCTGCGTGTCGTTTCTATGTGTGGTTCTCTGGTTAGCAAGGCTGAAGGAGTGTGTTCTCACTGGCCTTTGTATCTCTTCTGCGGTGGTTGTCCGTTTTTACTTTTGGCATTGTTTTTTGCTTTCTGAGAGGAGTTTTTCTGATGGGGTTCTGAGACTGCTTTGTGTAACAGGGATGTTTACTTCTTGTCACATTTGCTGCAAATATTTTCCCTCGTGTAACATTTGCTTTTTTAAGTAGGCATGTATTTTTTGAAGGGTGGAAATCTAAAGTTGCGCACAGGCCGTGCACAGAGGCGACAGTCTCTCTCTCCATGTTCTCTTCCGAGGTTCCTTCCCATCTCAGGATTGATTAAATATTCACTTTGTTTTCTGGAGCTTACTCGTGGTTTCTTCTTTCACATCTGACTCTTTAATCCGCCTGGAATTTATGTTGATGGCTGGTGAGAGGCGGGCTCTAATTTGATTTTTCATCCAGGGATCTAATCTCCAATCTCCCCGTTAACATTCACTGAAGAACCTACTGCTTCCTATTTGGTTTTCTTTCTCTTATCGCTTCTCAGCCCTTGACTGAGATCAACTGTGGTTTTCTTCCTCATCTACTGGGTTCTTACATAGTAGGGATTATTTCAGGGCTTCCCCTTAGGGTTCACTGATCTATCACTATTGATCCTGCAGTAACACCACCGGGACTTAGTTTTATAATACATTTTAATATCTAGCAAAGTCCCTCTCAATGATCTTCTTTCAAAACAAGTTAAGCTATTATCGTTTATTTATTAAAACATCACAAAATCAGTACTTACTCCCCCTTAAAATTCCCAATTTTCTTTTATTTTTTATTTATTTATTTTTTAATTTTTTTTTTTAACGTTTATTTATTTTTGAGACAGAGAGAGACAGAGCATGAACAGGGGAGGGTCAGAGAGAGAGGGAGACACAGAATCTGAAACAGGCTCCAGGCTCTGAGCCATCAGCACAGAGCCCGACGCGGGGCTCGAACTCACGGACCGTGAGATCATGACCTGAGCCAAAGTCGGATGCTTAACCGACCGAGCCACCCAGGCGCCCCCCTAATTTTCTTTTAATAAAACCCTTTTTAAAAATGTTTTTAAAGTTCATATGTTTATTCTGAGAGAGGGAGAGGGAGAATCCCAAGCAGGCTCCACGACATCAGCACAGAGCCCGATGCAGGCCTTAAAGTCACAAATCGTGAGATCGTGACCTGAGCCGAAACCAAGAGTCGGACGCCCGACCAACTGAGCTGTCCAGGTGCCCCTTAATAAAAAACTTTAGGGATGTTTTCCCTCCACATACAACTTTGGTCACACCATGACATTTTTGTCAATGTACCATGGGTGCTTAAAAAGAAGATGTATTATTTGTTTACAGGCTACAAAGTTCAATATTTATCAGTTATTAAAGCAGTCAGTGACTCAGGTCTCAATCTCCTTATTTATTTTTGCATGGAAGTTCACAGTGTATGCTACTTTTATCCATATTAAATGGTCCTTCTAGACCATTTAATGCTTTTTTGCTTTGAATTCTAGTTGGTTTAAAATGAGGATTTCTCTTCAATTGCCCTTTGGTTTGTACTTACCTAATAAATCTCGGGTATTCATTTGTTTTTCCAGGTCTTTCTGCTTTAGGAACCTCTTCTGTAAACAGCATGAAATCAAATTTTGCTTTTAAATCCCATCTAGGAGACACTGCTTTCGAACAGCGGAGGGAAACTCAATTATGTTGACTGTTCTAAACTGTGAGGTTTTTTTTTTTTTTTCTCACCTGGCTTCACGCTTTCTGTGGTTTTAAATTCTTCCTACTTCTTTTGTCCTTCTGCTCCTGACGCTGTTTGTGTCTCGTGCAGGGGTGTGGAGGGGGCACGTTCTCAAAGAGGGGAGAGGT
Organism: Panthera uncia; assembly: GCF_023721935.1. NCBI lineage: Eukaryota > Metazoa > Chordata > Mammalia > Carnivora > Felidae > Panthera > Panthera uncia. Next base: position 66,721,282 of record NC_064813.1, on the reverse strand, counting down.
GGGGCTCTGGGGCGGGGTTTGCGGATCTCAGGTCGGCCACTCCCCAGCCCTGGGGCCGACACGACACGTTGTTTGGACCGCCCTGTGCCTCAGTTTTCTCACATGGACGGTAGAGATGAGTGGCAGCAGCCCCCACACCCCACGGAGCTGTGGTTAAGTGACATAACGCGTGGCTGGTGCCACTGCTGTCCTCGTTGTCACACTTCCAAACTCCACCTGTGGTTACCTTTAGGTCTAAAAATTATTTAAACTATATCTCTCTAATTATCAAAATTGAGTGATACGGCTTTAAAATTCTTTTCTACCTGAGAGGACGAAGGTAGTCCGCTCTGACTCATCCTTCTTTGTCTTCTCTCCACTTTCTAATCTGAGGGTTTGCAGCCTCTACCTATTACGCTTTTTTTTCTCCTCGTCTTCCCAGAGTCTGCTGTTTGCCTGACATTGGGGTTGGGTTTTGCAGCCACGGTGTTGCCCACCTCTCTTGCTCTCACATCACCCCATCAAGACCTTTACTGGGATTCATTCCCCGAAACTTCTGAGCCCACAGAACTCCAAGCAGGACTTCTGTTCCTGTGTCCTTGCGGGAATGACACTAATGTCTGAAATGTAGGGCTCCAGAGGAGAAGCGTGCTCTGTGCAGCCCATGTGTCCTGGGATGGCTGAACCTTCAAGTTCAGGCAGTTTTCCAGAAGGAGTTTATTTGCAAACGTGTAGGTATGCCTTCATTTCCCTGTTCTTCTATGTGTCCATCTGTCTCATCTTTTTCAAAAAATTTTAATATTTTTTTGGGAAAGAGAGAGAGAGTGAGAGAGCAGGGGCAGGGAGCAAGGGAGAGACAGAATCCCAAGCAGCCTCCACACTCAGCACAGAGTCCGACACGAGGCTCAAACTCCCCAACCGTGAGATCATGACCTGAGCCAAAACCGAGAGTCGGACGCTGAACTGACTGGACCACCAGGTGCCCCCGATCTGCCTGGTCCTCTCCCCCACCCCACCCCTCAGGCCGCCAGTTCTGGAAAAGTTTTCTTGGTGTACATCTTTGATGATGCTTTTTTCTCCAAATTATGCTGGTTCTTGGGTTTGGCCTTGATTCTAGAACCTCCAATTCTGACCCACGATTCACCATCTCTCATCTCTTTGTTCTGTTCTACATTCTGGAAGAACTTTTAAGTTTGTCTTCCACATCCCACATCTTTTAAAAACTCAGTGCCTCCAATGTGAATTTTCTTTTTGCTCAGACAATTTTAGTTTTCTGTAACTCTGTGCCTATGTGAACCAAATACGGTTTCCTTTCATATCTGCTCCCTCTTCTCTGGCACAGAAATCACAGCCTCTTGCACCATTAGAGAAGCCCCAGAACCTTCTAATGTTGCTCTCTCCTCTCCGTGTCTCTCATAACAACGTTCTTCTGCACCTGCAGGATTATTTCCCCGTTCTTAATGCAGCAGGTTTGTTTCCAGGGCCTCGGGGAGGATCCCCCCCACATGCTCTGCCGTGAACTTGCCTCAGTTTTGGGGTGACTGTCCGGACCCGGCACCTGCCTGCCTTGGGCTCTTCTCTGCCCCCAGGGACACTGGCCTCTCCCTCCTCCAGCTGGAGGGCAGGCTTCTTCCAAAGTGGCAGGTGCTCTCCTGTCCTCACTGACTAGCCCTCTGACCCTCCAACCAGTGGTTTGCAAGGTTTCGAAGTCGTGGACTCCCGTTGGTACAAAGATTCTGGGCGCGAACCCCTCTACTGTGTGTGTATTTATCGTACGTTGTGCACAAGAGTTACCATCCACTCTCATGGTGAGTACTTAAAGGCTGAAGTTTTGTAGTAAAAATGACTGGACAGAAGTCTTTCCCATCGTCCCCGTGGGTCTCAGTGTGCATCCCACGCTGGCGGCCGCACCGCAAACCCCTGGGGGCCCATCAGAACCCACAGCCCCTTCTCAGCTCTGCCCACAAGGGCTCGGCCTGGGGCTGTGTCAGCCCCACCCAGGGGGCCCCCTAGACCGCGTCCCCACTCCTTTCTCAGCCTTGAAGCCCCCTGCCCGTAGTGGCAGGGGTCTGTGGGAGGGAGAGGCCAAGGAGGGGGCTGTCCTCGCTTCTTGGCTTCTGGCTGGTGCAGACCAGACCCAGGGATCAGACCAGACCTGAGACCCAGGCATGGGAAGGTTGGCTCTGTGTGAACGAGAGAAAGAACGGGCCACTGGTGGTTTCCGTCCGGTTCCAGGGGCAGGGCCTCCAGAATCCCATTTCTCGCTGAAGCACAAATGTGTGGAAAGAGATGAACGTTCACACCGTCACCAGCAAAGCCCTGCCGACAGGCTGGCTGTGTGCAGAACTCAGAGCCAGGAGGGAAGGTCCACAGGGAATCCGTGCAAGAGGCTGGAGGTCGTTTGCCAAACTTTACAGATCCCGCCCACGTCATCCTCTGCTCGATCACAAGACTCTCTGCACTTCATCAATGTTGAAGGGTCCTTGTTGCCGTCCCCAGGACGCTGGGGACGCCCGTGGGAGGGGGGGGAGGGGGGGCAGGAAAGCCCACTTCCTGAGCCTGCGGCCCCTGAGGCCGGGCTCTCCCCCAGCCGGGCTGCTGGCGGCGACAGAGCTTAATGAGGAGGTTCCCATGACAGGCTCGGGGGAGGGCTGTGGGAGGCGGGCAGGCGGCCAGGAGAATCCCGGAGAACGCCCAGGCCACAGCTGTCAGGCCCGCAGCCGTGACGGAAGGCGGCTCCGGGTCCAAGGAAAACAAGCTGTTGTCACTGCCCTGCCGGCAGCCAGGGGCAGCCCGCCCTGGGCGAGGGCCACCTCCGTCTCCTTCCTCAGAAGGAGCAAATGTGCAAACCCGTCCTTGTCACATAAAAGCCAACCTGAGACACAAGAAACGTCTTTTGAAACGCGTCTTGCCGGAGAGGGGTCTCCATAGCAACCCAGGAGTGTGTGTCCACGACGAGCAGGGGTCCGGGCCGACAACAGCGCCGGGGTGCGGAGCCTGCCCTGGGCATCGGCACATGCGCGATTCTCTAGGACCGCCACGCTGCTCTGTGACCTCGGGCAAGCCGTGGGCCCCCTGCTGTCCGCGGGGACAGAGGCGTCCCCAGGTCAGCTGGGCCAGATGGAGGTCACCTGCCGGCGGCCCGATGCCACAGCCCCCAGGGCAGCCCAGCTTCGGGCCAGGCTCTGACTGACTGGCTCCTGCCCCTTATCTATGACCCGACACCGGGAAGGGCCATGGTCACTTAAGCTGGACCCTGAAAGAAACTGCTTGGTCACGGCAAGAGGAGTGTTTCCCCGAGTAGGAAAAAGTGCACTCGTTTGTACATGTTGTCACAGTCCCGAAGGCCGGACTCGGGCAGGCTTCCCGCAGGGCTCTCCCGGGGCTGCTCCGGGTATCGGCACCCAGGGTGCAGGGCGCAGGCCAACGGCGGCCGTGAGGTGCCAGGGGTCAAAGGGCGCCTCGGGCGACCCCTCGGGGAGCCCTGGAGCCCGGACGGCCCCGGGTAAAGGCGCTGGGCCTTTACAGGCCTATGCTGACAGGTCTCCGCTGGGGCTTTAACTTGGGCCAGGCAGCTCCCTTCAGCCAGGGCAGCTGTGGGGGAGGGGCAAGGCCTGACAACCCCCTGGGGGGAAGGACTGGGCGTGTGGGTGGCACCTCCACTCGGCCTGAATTTACCCAGAAGTCCCTCCTCACCCCCCTCCACCCCCACCCCGGCCAGGACCACGGTACAGGGGCAGGAGCGCAGACAGCAGAGGCCTGGGGTCTGAGCTCCAGCTGAATGGCCGTGACCCTCTGGGGTCGGGTCTCCTGGTCCCCGGGAGAGGCCAGGCCACAGGTTCCTTGCGAGGGCGAGAGTCGCCTGGGGTGGGAGACATACGTGGGCCGAGTTCACACTCCGGGCCCACACTTGCCAGCTCTCCCACACCTCCACCCCAGGCCGGCGCTTTCCCCCAGCTTCCTCAGCTCTAAAGTGGGGATGCTCAACAAGCCGAGACCACGGAGATGACACACAGAGAGCTGGCGGCAGAGCTCGGAGCCAGGAGCAGCTGCCAAGGCTGGGCTGTGCCTCAGGTGCCATCGAGAGGAAGCCGTCTGGGCAAAGGGCCTTTTCACAAGAGGAGGGGGCCCTTTAGGAGGACTTGGGACTTGCTCACTGTAACTCCGTGCCTTTGCTGGGACCTCAGCACGTCTGCGGGCACGAAGCCAGGGGAGCCCGGCCCGGGCTCAGAAGCCTCGGTGGGCCGTTCAACGCCAAATAAAAGGCAACAGAGTACTTTGCAAACTACGTGCTTATTTTTGAGTCAAAAATAGTCATGGACCCGTGGCAGGTTCAAGTTGCAATGAAACTCACTTGCAGACGTCTTGGTCCCGGTTCAGCCCATTTGCTCGTCTAAAAGCCACAGTGAGCACCACACGCACGCAGGGCTGATGCAAGGGTGTGGGAGGTTTCAGACACCTTAAAGGGCTTGGCGAACTCAATTACAGGTGTCGGAAGGCTCGGCTCCGATCAAGTAGGAAAGGAAACAGGGAAGCATGGGTCCACGTGTGGTAGGAGCTGCTTGCTTCTAATTATACGAAGAGGCCACGAAATTCCCAGGAGTTACCGAAAGATCCCCGTTACGATTGATTTCCACTCTCGCGGTGAGGCAGCGCATGGGCCCCACTCAGCACTGACGACAAGGCCTGGAAAGTAGGTGTTATGACCCCCGCTTGCAGGTGACAGACCTGAGGCCCAGAGAGGTACCCTGACCCGCACAATGTACAGCCAGGAGTACGATCAGGACTTTAGGGCTGGACCCAAGCCCTCCCCGCAGGACGCGCGTCCCCCCCCACCAGGCGAGCTTGTTAACATGCAAATCCTGTCTAGTGGCTCTGGGTGAGGCCTGAGCCCCCACGTCTAACAGGTTCCCGGTGACACGAGGCTGCCGGTCTGCGGACCGCTCGCCGCGTAGCGAGGCTCCCACAGTGCACAGTGAAAAGGGTTTCTGGGTGAATACCTTTGAGAAAGTCTGGACTCAACAAAATGAAACCAGTTTCCTTATGCCGGGACCTCCCAAAGCCTTGAAAGTGCCGGTGAGGCATCGTCAACATCCAAGAGGAAGAGACAATACGTAACTGCAAGGTGTTAGCCGCGAGGACGGGCGAGGAACGCACCGGATTCCACGCGGGTTTACAGGGGACACCGAGGACAATGCACGCGGCACCTAGCTTACCCGGCCTGTGGTCCGGCCCCGCCCGCTCCCCGCCCCCCACCACCCCGATCCCCCGGCCTCGCTGCCGCCCCAGCCGCCGCGGAGCGCACGCGTGTACCTTTCGCAGACACGCACGGTCCAGGCGGCGATGATCCACAGCGAGATGCTGAACACCAGCAGCACGGTGCCGGGGCAGATGGTCATGAGGGTCTTCATGACGAAGCGGGTGTTGAAGTTGATTTTGTTGAGCGCCCCGATGCTGCGGGACGAGGCGTCCGTGAACAGCTTGCTGTGCAGCAGCATGACGCGGGCAATCAGGTACAGGCGCAGGAACATGGGGATGGACAGGATGATGTCCACGTCGGCCTCCGCCCGCGACGGCGTGTAGGAGAAGGCCAGGCGCGCCGTCCAGAAGAACTTGTACTCGCCGGGGACGGGGTGGATGGCGCACACCAGCATCTCCAGGCTGATGCGCAGGACGCGCTCGCAGGTCATGGCTATCCGCCAGTCGTCCGCGCCATTGTCAATCACGAAGAGCTGGGGGGGGCAGAGAGAGCGTTAGAGGGGCCAGGGCTCGCCTGGGGCCTCCGGGGAAGGGCCGCGAAGGGGAAGAAGAGGCCCTCGTTTATATTCACAACAGGACGCTGGGCCCCCGCCAGGCCCTCGAGGGGACGCGGAGAGGGAAAGGTGTTTCCTACGCGAGCGAACTCCCAAGGCTGGTGTAGACGCCCGTCCCCGGCAGAGGAGGGATGCCAAGGGCAGCCAGCACCTTGTCCCCACGACGCAGCAGAGTGTTCGCGTGGGGGCCCTAGAGCCAAACTGGCTGGGTCCGGACCCTGAGCCCAACACTAACCAGCACTGGGATCCTGGGGACGTTAGTGAGCCTCACTGTGCCTCAGTTTCCTCATCCGGGGACCAGACAGCACCTGCTATGCAGCCACCACTGGGAGGCTGTGACGGATTAGCCTACGCGACAGGCTTGGCCCCGAGCCGGCACCCAGGAAGCGTTAGCGGTTAGGACTCCAGGCACCACAGACGGACGGGGTCCCGCCTTTCTGTAAAATGAGGGTTGGGCCCAGTGATGGCTGCGGACCTTGGGGCCCTCCCCCGGCTTGAAGCGGAGATTCCTGCTGCCGTGTGGCCGGGCCTGGCTGGCGCTGGGGTTCACATGTGGGGATGTCACATATGGGGATGGCCCTGGCCCCGTTCTCAAGGACCGTCCCGCCTGAGGATGCGAGGTTAAACAGAACAGCTCGGACGGAGCGCAGCCTCCGCAAGGGGCACCGGGAGAGGGCGCTGAGCCCAGCCGCCAGCCGGGACTCCCCTCCCGCCTCCCCCAGGGCAGCCGAGCAGGGGGCTCCCAGACGTAGGTTTCCACCGTCCCCAGACACAGAAAGGCCCTAGTGGCTGCTCCGTGGGTGCCCTCTGCTCCTAAGTGCCACCGACAGGCCACGCCATGGCCGTGTGACTGCTGGCCAGACTCTTCCCACACACAACGAAAACCATCCACCTGTGACAACCAGCGTCGGGTTACTATAGAAACTGGGGTTCACCGTGGGCAGGAGCTGAGGCAGTGAGTGGCAGACCTCCCTGACTCCCCGGTGGGGAGGGAGACGGGAAGGCTCTGCCCGGCTTGACAGGAAGGTGCCGGCCCCCCCACCGGGGGGTACCACGTGCCCCTCAAGGGCCTGCTGGTGTCAGTTTCCCGGGGGGGGGGGGGCAGTGGGGGTCGAGGCCAGTGAGCGGCACTGGAGTGTCTACACCCAGTTATTAGCTGTGTGACCTCAGGCAGGTCAGACCGCTTCTCTGAGCCTGTCTCCACGTCTGTCCCGGGACTGTTAGTGTTGACCCTGCCCGCCTCGGGGGGCCAGCGTCGGGATCCAGTAAGACGGATGATACGAGGAAGTGTGCATCAGCAACCTCTCCACATACGTGAGGCATCCAGGTGGCCGGCCCAGGGGTGGGGGGGGGGGGGGAGGGGCACTCACACACGGCGTGGGGGAGCGATGGACGGATGGACGGACGGCCATTCCCAGCTGCAGACTGAGAGCCTCTGCCAGATGGGGCTCCAGTGCAGGGACCCACAGGCTGCAGGGTGGCCAGTGTGTCCCAGGAGATCCCACTGCTGTCCCCCATGAGGACACCCTCACGCCCACTCCCATCTGACCCCTGGAGCCCCAGGACGGCCTCGCTGCTCCCAGACTTTGGAAGGACCCCACCCTGCCACGTTCTCCCTCAACTTCCTCCACGGCCCTTACAAACTGCAGATCTTGGGGCGCGTGGGGGGCTCAGTCAGTTAAGCATCTGACTCCTGATCTCGGCTGAGGTCATGATCTCACGGTCTGTGGGATCGAGCCCCACGTCGAACGCTGTGCTGACAGCATGGAGCCTGCTTGGGACCCTGCCCTTCCCCTGCTCGCGCGCGCTCTCTCTCAAAATAAATACATAAACTTAAATAAAATAACAAATTGCAGATCTCAGTATGTACCCGTCATGTTTCCTCGGTCCTTGTGGGTCTCTCCCCCTGGGACGCTAGAACTGCTCGGACAGTTTGCTAAGGACACCCCTGCCCGGGGCCATCCAGACCAAGCAGATCCGGAGCTCTGAGTGTGAGGCCCCGGCATTGGGTGTTTTCTTCGAGCTCCCCAGCCGACCGGAGTGTCACCGGGCCGGGGGTCTGGCGATCACAGCGGGAACTCCAGAGGGACAGGGGCTGTGTCCTCCGTGTTCCCTGTGACGCCTCTGTGCCCAGCCCAGCTCCTCACATAGACCAGGTGTTTGATGACTGCTTTCCGTGGGGGCCGGCGTGGCTGAGCTCTCCCCTCGGGCTGGGTCTCCTCCTCTGAGGACTGAGGGGCAGGTCAGATGGTCCCCCGTCTGGCTTGGCCCTCCCACCCCTCTCTCCTCCAGAGCCTGGGTAGACGGTCACTGGGGCGAAGGGTGTGCAGGGAGGGGACCGTGTCTCCAGCACCTGGGTGGGTGGTTACTGGGACGTCGGTGACTGAAGGGTGTGGGGGGGGGGGGGCAGACCATGTCGAATGGAAAAGCGCAATGTCTCTCGCTGACCACCCGGAGCGGAAGTCCCCACAAGAAACTCACTCCTAAGCCTGAGACCAATGAAATACCTAACGATTCATCCGACGCCGTGGGAAGGACACCCGCCGATGCCCAGGGGTGGTCCAATCTGGAACAAAGTGTCCCAGGTGAACTTCAAGCCCAGAAAGTTCTGGAGCCAATCTGGAACCAGGATCTCAAGCAGCATGGACCAGAGGGGTGAGGACCCTCCTCCCCTGAGCCCCAGCCACGCACCCTGGTTCCAGGGCAGCCTCTGTGCCCCGAGGATGCGGACGTGGGGGCCCTCGAGGTCTGCTCTGGGCAGCCATGGGGCAGAGGCCTCGGAGGCCCGTCCAGGCTGACCGTGAGCGCCCTCCCACGGTCGCCCCGAACACCGGCCACGTTGTCCCAGATGCTGAGAGCTCCTGTCCCCGAGGTAAGGGTGACCTGGGACCAGCGAGCAGCGCCCTGACTCGAGTCCGCTCCACACGTGACCCTCTGCCACCCGAGCAGCGGATCTAGAGCCCGGAGGACACGCAGCCGTTCCTGCCACCCAACACCTTCAGTACAACCCCGACAACACGGAGCAGTTAGTGAGAGCCGACCACAGACGTGCAGCGGGGCCCCTGAGCCGGTGACCGCGGCCGAGCGCGGGGCACTCGCGGAGCCTCCAGCGGGCCCGAACCATCTCCCGTGAAGCCCGTTTGCTAACGACACGTGGACGCTGTCCCGTAATGTTCTGGACGCCGTACGGCGAGTGACAGACAGAGCGGCCGCGTGGGGAGAGGCAGTTGCCAGTGCGTCGTCTGCTGACCCTCGTGGCCTCGTGGCTGAGCGCCACGGCCTCTGGCCACGCATCACGAGGGGGGCCGTCTCACACACTCCCAGCCCAAGAAACGACCCACACTCAAAATTCCCAGTATGATTTCTACCGAATGCACGGGACCTTCACGGCACGCTGAAGTCAGACCAGTGCGCACGTGACCTCGGGCACAGCAGGCACATGCTCAGAGAGCGACGGCAAACGCTTTCCCACACGGAGAAGGGGACGCCGGGCGGCGGTGCGGTTACGACCCGGCCGGTGGCAACCATTTCACAACGTAGATGTGAAACGTGTGTGATTTTATTTGTCAATCATTCCTCAACACAAAAGAGCCAGGCAGGCGAGGACACAGCGGGCACCTAAATATGGGTCTGACATTCGCCCAGGAACCGGCTTGTGACCTCAGACAGCCCCAGCACAGAGAGGCAGGATGGGGAGCCTCTGCGGAAGCTTCTGGAGCGAGGCGGGCCTGGCAGAGCCTGGAAGGCCTGTGTCAGGCAAACCCGGGATGGCCACATTCCTCCCGTCCCCCTCGTACCACCCCCCGCCCCCAGCCTGCATCCTCACACAGGGCTCTGCCTCTCCTCCCAGAGGGAGGTGGCTGTTCCCCAGCCCGGAGGGAATCCCAGCTGGGCCGCAGCCTTGCTGTGGCCTCGGGACATTAGACGCAGCAGCGGAGGGAGAAGGGGCGCAGCGGGGCACCGCCTGCAGGGAAGCCCGTCCAGACTGCTGAACCGTGCCTCACTCAGCCGGCTGGACGGAAGGGTCCCGCAACTCGCCCGCCCGCCCAACACTTGCCTCCTCCTGCCACGGCCCAGAAGGCACCGCCGCACCCCTCCCGCCCTGCATGCCGGCCTGGCCTGTCGAGCATCTGGGCGCCTCTCCGGGGAGGGGACCCTGACGAGGGCACTCCCGCTTCCCGCACCTCTACCCCATCCCGCGGACGCGGCAGGTCACGTATCCGACAGTAGCTCAGAACCTTCAGGAAGCTGCTGTGTACGTGGTGCAGGATCCCGCCTGCTAAGTGCTTCCCACGTGCGGGCCTGAGTCAAAGAACAAGGGCAAATCGGAACTTACCGGGTGTGCAGGGGAGAAAAAGTGCAGGCAGCTTGGGGACAGTGACTCTTGCCGGCGAAGCTGGGGGGTAAACCGATGAGCAGGCAACAAGCAAAGAGGTCAGTGTGAGCGTTCTTGCACTGAACGGCCAGTTAGACGTAGAAAACACCCAATCTATGTTGTTTATGGGGGCGCCTGGGGGGCTCAGTCGGTTAAGCATCTGACTTCGGGGTCAGGTCATGATCTCACAGTTCGTGAGTTCGAGCCCCTTGTCGAGCTCTGTGCTGACAGCCGGGAGCCTGGAGCCTGTTTTGGATTCTGTGTCTCCTGCTCTGCCCCTCCCCCGCGCTCGCTTGCTCTCTCTCTCTCAAAAAATAAACATTAAAAAAAATTTCTTTTCATAAAAAAAAGAAAACGCCCTATCTCCATTGTTTATGATTCTCCAGAAACACTCGCATTTTAGCTGTGGCTCTCGGTGCAGCACAGACAGCTGTGTCTGCGAAGCCGGCGGGATCCTCCCGGACGCAGCCCTGCCTCGGCGAGACCATCCCCACGCTTCCCTCTGAGAGCCGCTCCCAGAGTCGCCAGGCCGCTCACTGGCTCCGGCAGCCCGACTCTGCAGGGCCGTCCGGTCACCCCAGGACCCCAGTCCCTGCGGCGCCCGAACCCACAGGTGCTTCTGGCCGCAGGGCCCGGACGGGCGGTCTGGACAAGCGGCGGATCCCAGAGGCTCCGGAGTCTCCCCGACACAGCAGGACCCCGCCAGCCAGGCCCGGGAGCCCCTGCCCTTCCCTCCAAGGCACACAGGGGACCAGCCTGTTGTGTTTGGAGGTGATTCACCGGATTCACCAGCTCCCCCATTCTACTCGGAAAGGCCGAGGTCTTTCAGTTGCTTTATGTGAGCAACACCTTTCATCAAAATGCTCTCAGCTATTGGGGGAGATCCTGCTGAGACGTTTTCTTACTAACCTGGCAAACTTTGATTCTCGTGCAAGTATGAATTTTTTTTTATTTTTATTTATTTATTTTTTAATATTTTCATGTTTATGAGAGAGAGAGAGAGAGAGAGAGAGAGAGACAGCATGAGCGAGGGAGGGGCAGAGACGGGGGAGACACAGAAGCCGAAGCAGGCTCCAGGCTCCCAGCTGTCAGCACAGAGCCCGACGCGGGGCTCGAACTCACAGACCGCGAGATCGTGACCTGGGCTGAAGTCGGATGTTTAACTGACTGAGCCACCCAGGCGCCCCTGAATTTTTTTTAATTAAAGGAGAGAAAGCACAAAAGGCTTTTTGTGTTCTCTGCTGTTCTCTCTCTAGAAGAAAAACTCCATGGAGATTTTCACCATTTAAAAAAATATATGCAGAACAAAAGCAAAAGAAAGAAACTAAAAATTTTTTTTAAATCTAGTAATAATAATATATTATGTAAAAAAATATATGTATATATATATTTTTTTAATCCTAGAGCATATATTATGCACATATACCAGGACTATGGGGGTTTCCATGGAAACAACATCACAAGTCCTGTAATACCTAATTAGGTTTCCCCAAGGACAAGAACTGATTGCCAGGGGTGAAATGCATGTCCGGGTTTGCAGGGATGGTTAACATAAACCTCCCTTCAGTAAACGTGCCGCGGACCTGCCGAAGAAAGGGACGAGGGGAGCGAAGGCATATCAAATGTACCTCTGAGAGAGGCCAGCTCGTTCGGGGACGGCCCGAAAGGTCTGCCCCCACTGCCACCAAGACTCAGTGGCCGGGGGACGCCCTAGGCGGCTCTGCGTCGAAGAAGGAATCCTCCCCATCTCACACCGTCGTGACCGACTGAGTCAAGGGATGCCGGGCCACGTGTGAAGTCCCACGGTGGCTCTCCAGCCCTGCCGGGCCAGCGTCGCCCCTGGTGCCGCTCCATGGGGCAGAGTCTACCCCCGGTCTCCTGCCAGGTGCATGAGAGCCCACGGGGACTCCTGAGCCTGAAGTTTGCTTGGGACGGTCCGAGACCGGTGGTGACCAGGAATCCTTCCTGTCCCCAGTTCTCAGAGAATGAAAGCCAGTCCCAGCATTTGAGGGCACAAGTAATCTTCACTCACACAACGAGAACGTCTTCACCCCCGACACGATACCACTGGGGATGAGCATTTAGTCACTGACTATCCATGCACGTCCTCTTCCCTCTCTGGTCCTCGGATCCCTCCTCTGTGACACGGACGGGTGGGTCCATTTGTGATTTTCCATTTTCTCCCAGACATGGAATCGTTTCTTCCAATGAGATTTTTCATATAAGTCCAATGTGGGGAAGAGATCAACTCAGAGCTGTTTAGGGTAGCGGTAGGGGAGGGGGTTGAGGCATCCACGAGAGTCCTCCGGCTGGGGCATCGGGGAGGGCGGCGAGGGGCGTTCGAGGGGCTCAGGGCCGGGGCTGGTGCCTGTGCCGAGGCCACCCCGGGCCCGAAAGCTAGGGGTCTGTCCACAGTCCTGTCTGGGGCATGTATCTACGGCAGCAGCGGCTGTGTTTTCTGGATTGTCCCCAGGTTAGGCCAACAGGACCCTGCCACTCCATTGTCTCAGCTGGTCTGTCCTACCTCTGCCCACCTTCTATGGCAGCCCCAGGCCTCCAGACTTGCTCTGAAGGGGTTTCTGCAGGCAACAGCCGTGAGAAGGGGTCCAGGGGCCAATGTTTGGGAAGGTCTCCTGGAGATTCACTGTGCTTATTTGCATACGAAAGTTTCTGAGACTCTAAAGAAACCTGCTCAGCTTTGAGCGGTGGTTTCCCACCTATGTGACCATGACTCTGGTTTGGGGGGAGTGGTGCTCAAGATGGACTTGGAAAGGCGGGGTGCAGGTGCTGAGGGGCGCCCCCAGACACCCACACTCGCGTGGCCCGGGACAGCGCGGCCGCGAGCTCGCCGGGGCCTCCGTCCGCCCTCCCGTCAGCCAGGCACGTCCACAGGCTCTGAGGAATTCTACTCAAAGCGGCACCGGGTGCTCACTCAGCGGCAGGCACCGCTCTGGCCGCTCCACGGACACCAGCTTCTCCAACCCCCGGGACAACCGCGTGGGACGGGCCCCATTATTATCGAATTAAAGATGAGGAAACTGAGGCCTGAGTTAGCGACACGCCCAAGGTCACACAGCCGGAAAGTGGTGGGGCTTCTAAGCCGTCTGGCTCCAGGGTCCAGGTGGATTAGCTTTCCACCTGCTGCCGTAACAAATTAGCACAAAGTTCATGACTTAAAACATGTTCTGCTCTTCTGGTTCTGGAGGCCGGAAGCCTGAAATCGGCCTCGCTGGACGGAAGCCACGGCCGTGGGCAGGGCTGGCTTCTGCTGGGCTCCGCACCCCCAGGGGATGTCCCCCACCCCTCGCTTCCTCTCCCGTCACTGGTTCTCCTCCTTTTATGAGGACACGTATGATTACGTTCAGGGTCCTCCCGGGAAAATGCGGCATTTATCTCCCTGCCTCGAGATCCCGAGTTTGGCCCCATCTGCAAAGTCCTTCTGCCACACGAGGTGATATTCGCCGACCCCGGGGACCAGGCCCCCGATCCTCTGGGGGGCCGTATTCAGCCTGTCACACCATGCTTTCAGCCACTGTGCTACACCAGCCTAATTTCCTAAACAATTCTGGAAGGATGTTGCCGTTAACCCTATTCTAGAGATCAGAAGGCCAGGTCTCTGAGAAGTCAGTGAGCCGGCAGGGGTCACCCAGACGGCAAAGGTCGCAGCCACAACACAAGCGGGGCCTGCGTCTGCCGCTGGGGGGCTCGGGGCGCACAGGCCCCTGGGGGCTCCGAGCAGGTGCTGTTTTTGTTGCCCCCGGAAACCTGACGAGGGCTCTCGATCCGCCGAACCCACGAAATGCGCGGACACTCCACCGTTTGCGGATCCTCTCCGGGGTTCGCGGGCACCGGGTCGAGAAACGTCGCTCTCGAAAGCAAGATCTCGGAGAGGTATTTGCGCCCCATGTTCACTGTAGTTTACTCCCAGCGGCCAAAGATGGAAGGGGTGGCCCCAGGGCCTGTGTCAGCGGACAAGCGGACGAGGAAAACGGGCTGCGTACAGAAGATCACTCAGCTGTATGAGGAAGGCGCCGACTCTGACCCGTGCCACAGCACGCGTGGGCCCGAGGACACTGTGCTAAGCCAGACACGCCTGCCACAGAAAGATAAACCCCACCGTGCCACTTACGTGAGGCCCGTAGAGTCGTGCAACTCGTAGAGACGGAAAGTAGGTGGCGGTCCCAGGGGTGGGAGGAGGGGGACGGAGTTTCAGTTTTGCAGGAAGAAGGTTCTGGAGACGGACGGCGGTGCCGGTTGTACAACACATGAAAACGTACCTAACAGCCCTGAAATGTGCACTTAGGACGGGAAATTCTGTGTTGCGTGTTTACCACAGTGTTTTAAAAAGGAACGCTTGCTTAATCCGAGCGTCCACGCGGGGAGCGGTCACGTCTGTCCCTCCTGTGGCTGGTGGGAGGAGGGGGCTCCACGGCCCTGCGCCTGTCGCTGCTGACCGCTGGCCCCTCTAGAAGCCCCACAGCCTGAAGATCGAACAGCCAGCCCAAGTGTAGTCAGAAACAAGCACGGTGAAAGCACCGAGGACAGGCAGGAGGAGGCGGCAGGACGAGAGTCCAGCTGCTCACGTGGCAGAGAATGGTTCACAGGAACCTCTGAAGGGAGCGCGGGCGCCCATGCGCATTTTGCCAAGAACCTGAAGGCCCTCTGACTTGGTAGCGACCACGCCACGCACGGCCCTCCCGCGGCCATGCACACGGCTCTGGGCAGTGCTGTCCCCGCCGCCAAGTGAGTGGGGTTATGAGATACCTGAGGATTTTTTTAAACTTCTCTGCTGTTTGCAGGAATCCAGAAGGAAGAGCCAGACCCGCTCCAAGACTCACGTCCCCTCGGGCACCGGGCCAGCCTCTCGGATAGCAACCCACCTGCCAGCCTGTCTAAGAACATCCTGTCCGGGGAAGCATCCTTCCACGGGGCCAGGGGGCAGCATGGGAAACAGCGTGATGCAAGAAAATCCGTGCCAGCGCGGCAGGTGGAGGGGAACGACCAGCGGGGGGGGGGGGGGGGGGGGGGGGGGGGCGCCGGGGGGGGGGGGG
>NC_064813.1:66641549-66705964 GCF_023721935.1 Panthera uncia | reverse complement strand
GGGGGGACGGGGGGGGGGGGGGGGGGGGGGGGGGGGGCTCCCGGGGGTCAGCGCTGAGCGGGGCAGAGGGGAAGGACCAGTGGGGGCTAGGGGGGTACCGGAGGTCAGCCCCGAATGGGGCGGAGGCACAGGGGCATGACGGTAAGTCCCGTCTGCGCTGTGGTATGAATAGGTGTCCTCACTGCAGGGGTCTGGAAGGGGAACAAAGGGCCGCGACATGGCTGACGGGTGTCCCTCTGAGGCCCAGCTCGTCCCCTCCCTGCGCCCCTGCCCTGCTTCTGCAGCCACGCCACATCCTCTCCCCTTACCAGGGAGTTGTGTTAAGTGGCCTTTCATCCAGCGACAGAAGGAGGTGGGCTCTCAGTGGAGCCCAGTCTATAAATATAGGGTAACAATAGGAACCAGAATGTTCCACAGGAAACCGGCATGCCTCGCCCTCCCCACACAGAGCACGGAAGATTTTCACAGGGATTTCTGTGCACGTCCTTCCCAATTACAGTCCCAGAAAGGCAATGGCAAGCTGGTGAGTTTATTCAGGTGATATCCGTGAAAGGAAATCTGCATGTTTTGTTATACCCATCCTTCATTCCGTTTTAACTGGTCCCTGAGAGGCTTTAACTACAGCAAGAGGGATTTTGGTCACAGAGATGGCCAAACCTTGCACAGGAAGGGGAGCCCGGGGTGGGGAGGGAAGGGGGGGTTGAAGAAATCCGCCCCCCAGGGAAGTATTTTCTAAGCAGAATCCCGACCCATCCATCTGGGAAAGGAAGTCCTCTCCGGTCTGTTTTGATGGAGTCGCCTTCTCTTGCCTGTGATCCAGGGAGAAGTTTGACGTTTCTCTATCCCTGAAGGGGTCTCTGCGTGCACGTGAGCACTCGCGTGCACACACACACACCGGATCAAGGGCAGCTCCTCGGCCCCGCACCAAGAGCAGGAAGCCCCCAACCCCAGACCATCCCACGAGGGAGCAAGCACCCTGAAGCCAGTCTGCCCATTCCAAACGGAGACGGACGGTTCCAGAAGAAAGGGCTATTTAAAAGCTGTAATAAATCATGTGCCCCGTGAGGTGTCAGACATGCAAACCAGCGAACGCAAAGTCAGAATTGCAAGAGAAGCCGGGTTTTCAGCCACCAGCAGCCGCCCGGTTCCTTCTGGCCTCAGCACAGGCCCAGGGCCGCGCCAAGCAGTGCGCCCCCGCGGCCGGGGTCCCGCCTGTCTGCCGCTTACAGAGGGGATCCACCTGGATCCCCATCCCTGCCCCTGCAGCAGAGGGGAAGGGAGAGGGCCGTGGGGGCTGGGGCGGGAAAGGCACCTGAGGGTGTGAGGCTTACAGGCTGGGATTGGCAGACCCCTGTGAAAGGCAGAAACCACGTGACTGGGTCAGCAGTTACTAGCGTAGACCCCGACTTTTCAATGACTCGTTAATAATACTTAAAGTAAAGGAAGAATGCACCAAATCAGTACTCAGTCTTGTAACTTATTCAAGAGGCTGGGAACTACCCCCGAGGGTTAAAGGGCGGGGGCTGAGACATAATCCGGAGGAACGGCCGGCCAGCGCCAGACCCCAGCTCCGCCCGGGGGCCCCACGAGGCTTCGGTGCCCCCACCCCCGCCCCCCGGGCACAGAGGGGGCACAGTGCCAGGAGCTGCAGACGCGGAGCTGGGTGCTGCTCAGGGCCTTCCGCGGTGCAGGTGACCACAGGTGGCCCGCTCATGGCCTGCCGACCGGGGCCGGCCCTCTTCCTCCGCAGCCACCCCCGCCCCCTGCCGGTCCCGTCCCTCCTCGCTCCCTCCACTTTGCCACACTGGCCGCCTCTCAGGCCGGGGAGCTTTCCACCGGACACGCGGGGTCTGCGCGTGCTGCTCCCTCAGCTGAGAACGCCCTTCCCTTCACTCCGCGCCAGGTCGGTGGCTCTCTGTCCCCGCCAGCCAGGGCCACCCGGCTGCTCGTGGCGCGTGCGCGCTTGCAGTCTCCTGGTTATTTGTGCAGCTACGAGACGGAGGCCAGGAGGCCGTCAGCCGCTGGCGGGCGGGGCCCACAGCCGAACCTGCCTCCGGGGTCCCCCCCCGCGACGCCAGGTGCTTAGTGAAGAAGTCGATGGGCGAGAAAGCGCCTTCGGGGGCTGCCCGGTGGGAAGGACACTCCGTCCTGTGGAACCGGGCCCGGTGGCGCGGGACCCCACAGCCGGCCCTGCTCCCGCGTGGCCCCGCGAGGACTCTGGGAAGACACCTGAGCTCCTGTGGAAGGAACACCGGCGTCACTTAGTCACGTCGGCTCTGCAAGTGCCAGGCCCGCGGCCTGTCGTGTGTCACCAGCCCCCTCTGGGGACACAGCCGCAGCCGGGTCCCCGCAGCCCACAGCTCTGCAAGGAGCCCTTACGGCAGTGGCTGAGGTGGACACCACCTCGGGTCACTCGTAGAACACTCTCTGAAACGCCGCCCGTGGACTTCGGGAGAAGGACATGCCAACGTGTCCGGGGGACAGGGCACCGCATCCCTGGGGCCTCGGGGCCTGTGCAGCTCTCGGCTGAACAAACGCGGAAGCCCCTGAACAGTCACCTTTGAAATCTGGGAGCTCCGTCCCCTCCCTGACCGGCGTCGGCCGGAAGAGGTGGCCGCCCCAGGCTGACCCCCTGACCCCCTGAGAGGGCGTCCTGGGTACACGCACGGGGATGTGTGAGAAAGGGGACACGGCAGAACCACCTCTGTGGTGACGGTGGTGAGGCCCCGTCTACTGACCACACTGGAAAGAGGCCGGGCCCTCCCAGCTGACATCTGGAAGGAAGTTGTATATAATTTACTCGATTGCCAAACATTCGGCGACACGCGTCTTCTCTGAGACACTGGATAAGGCACTGGGGGGGAGGTGTGCGGCTCAGGGAGGCCGGAGCCTCGAGGGACAGTCACCCAGACACAAGCATCGCACCCAAGAGGCACAGGGGGTGTGTTTGCGGGAGGCCCGGGCTCTGCAAGGGGGAGGGCAGGCTGGAGAGTGAGCCAGGCGAGGAGGGGCGGTGGGAGCAAAGGTGCAGAGCCGGGGCGCAGCAGGGCCGGGGACGTGGGGGGGCCGGCACTGCGTTCAGGGAGGGAAGGGCACGGCCGGACGTGACTGCGGAGCAGGGCAGGGCCAGGCCGCCGCCGCCTCGCTGGGAGATGGTGGTCCAAGGACAGTGAGGCGCTGCTGAGGTCAGACGCGTGTGTCTGTTGGATTCCTCGCGGCGACGCAGGGGGGGCTGGGGGGGGGAGGGAGGCGAGGAGGCGGGGTGCCAGCAACGGGGAGACGGGCGGACATCGTGAACGCCCCGTCAAAAAGTATTTTCTCTTAGAAGATGCTCACTCAGCAATGACAGAGAGCTCATGTACGCTTGAGTGCCCCCAGGACGCTTTCCCTGGCCTCCACCCCGCCCCCCCGCCTCCACCCACCCCCACCCCCCGCCCCCCCCCCCCCCCCGCCTCCACCCCCAGGCCTCCACCGGTATCTGATCCTCCCCCCTGCCGGCCTCCACTGCTCTTTGTTGTTGGTCGGTCTGCAACGCATTACGTGAGGAGCGTCCACCCCGCCCCCTGTCTGCGATCGGCCGATCGGCCGAGGGCAGCACCCGCCTTGCACACTGCTCTAAATTCCACCTGCCAGGCCTGGTGCCCGCCATGCCGCTGACACCCAACCACACACACGCGTGCTTTTGTGCACACACAGATGTGCAGGTGTAATTTTTAATTGCGTCAACAATTTAGGTGCAGCCACTGCCCGGCTACAATTCATCTGTCCACAAAGACTCAGCGAACTGAGTGCAAATTCGCAGTTTGGGGGACGAGTCACGACTCGAGACCTGCTGTGTCCATAAAGCCGTGGGTTCAGAGGTGTGTGAGGCGGGGGCCCCGGGGGAGGAACGTGCCCGCCCCCCACCCCGCCCGGGACGCTGCACAGACTCGCGCAGGTGTGCGAGCTGCTTGTCATCCAGGGCGGGACAGGACGTGGCGTCCAGAGGCACGGACCCAGCTTGTCTGATCCTATGGTTTGCTTTTGTGATGAATGGTCGGGTTTTTCAAATGAAGCTGGTGGGATCGAAACAGCCATTAAACCAGGAAATGAAAAGGGCGTTTGGGAGCTGGGACCCAGGCGTGAGCCGACCGTGCGTGCGGAAGCAGGGGCTGTTCTGCCTGCCTCGTGACGCACCCCGGACAAACTGTGACCTTAAAAAGCTGGTCTTCGACAGAGCCCGCTGGCTGCCAACGCGGCCAGTCCCACGAGAAAAGGGAGGAAGGCCGCCCGGGTTCTCACCTCATCTCTCCCAAGAGCAGGAGGCAGACGCATCCTCCCTTGGGGTCTTTCAGTGCCCGTATTCATGGTACCATATCACCATGCACGCTTCGGGCAGGGCTGTGCTGACTCCTGGAGACAAGCAAAGACGGTGGGACAGACAGAGTGGGGTTCAAATCCTCGTCCACACACCAGCTGTGCGGTCTGGGAGAGCTTATTAACCCATCTGAGACTCAGTGTCCCGAGGAGGCAATGTCGCAGTCCACGGGGAAGGAGGGATGGATATTGGTAGAAATAAACATCATGTCACCGAAACCACCAGCCCAAAGAGGTCTTCCTGGACACCCCACCCTCCCTGGGGCCCCATCAGCCTCCATCGCCGCCCCACTTTGTTCTCTGTCCTTGTCTCCACTGACAGGGGCCCACCCGATCCTTGTGGTGGCACACCTTCCCCACCGGACAGAAGCTGGAGGGCAGGGGTCGTACCCGTCACGTTCATTGTCGTGTCCCCAGTGCCTGGGAACGAGCAAGCACCCTTCCGAGTTCTAGTACCTGAACTTGGACGGGGAAGACAGCGCCGGGCACACAGTGGGAGCCCAAGGGCTGGTGGTCAGTCCGACCCGGACACCTGGGCGGCCCAGCGCGTGGAGCCGGCAGCCAGCTCTGGCCAGGGTCGAGTCCATAACTCGCTGTGTGGACTTGGGTGAGTCTCCTTCCCCTTGGGGCCTCAGTTTCCTCATCTGTTCAAGGAGGAGGGCGGTCTGAAGATGACCGTTGGGGACCCTCCAGCATTCCCTGGCCACACACGGACTCTGGACAGGACAGGACCCTGGGAACAGCCGGCCCCGGCGCATGTGTGACCCTCAGCTCTGCAATCCCCATGCAGGAGAAACCAGAGGCCTGGGTATGGCTGCTGGGAAGAGGTGGGTGTGGGAGGAGCCAGCAGCCGCCGGAAGCCCCCTCCCCCACTCCCTCAGCCTCACGGCCCAGCATCAGGCCTGGAGGGTCACCAAGACTTACCAGGACAGGGAAGCTCACCTCTTAGCCTTAGATCTGGCTTGAAAACCCAGGAAGGAAGTGGGGAGGCGAGGAGGGGAGGAGGGCAGGAAACAGGTGGGCATGAGCTAGCTGGTGGGGTCCTCACGGCAGCCTGGCGGTATCATTACCCCCCATTCACAGCCCAGGGGGCACTGGTAACACCCGGAAGCGGCCAGTGACAAAGCAGGAAACACAGCCGAGCCTTCACCTGGACGCTCCCCACGCGGAGCACCATGGTGGGCATTCCCCCCCAGCCCAGCACTCAGGACTGTTCATCAGGGTTCACTCCAAGCGTAAATCAAGGCTGCTTCTGGAGGAGGCGTCGTCCCCTCTGAGGGAGTGACAGGTTGAGAAGCGCTGACGTGCCCAAGGACTCGGGGGGGGGGGGGGGGGGGGGGGGGGGGGGGGGGAGGGAGCACCTGCCTGTGCACCTGTGGCTCTGTCCTCACCACTGGTGAGCAGCTCAGACCCCACACGAGGAGAAGAGCTGGGCTCCGCGAGGCACCATTCTTGCCGAGGCCATGCAGGCGGGCGGCGCGTTATACGACCCTCACACGCACTGTGCTTCTCTTATGTTAATATAATGTTTGGCACACAGAAAGCACGCTGCATGTAATGATTTTTACTGTCACGAGACCGCGAACGCCATCCAACGGAGATGAACAGAGGCACATGCCCTCCGGTCTCAGTCAGCACTGTCACCAGACGGCCAGGGTCACTCTCTGTGACGGGGCCAAAGCTCAGGGTCACTGCTACTCACTGGGTGAATGCCCGGCGGTCCCCCGCATTTGCCTGTCCCGGTCAGGGCCCAGTGCAAACGGCCCCGTCCTGGTCAGAGCCTCCAGGCCCACAACCTGAAGCTGCCAGGGGTCCTGTCCCCTCCCCTGCACGGGATCCTGCACGGGAGGAATTCAGCTGAACATGCCCCAAAGACTGGCAGGTGGGTGGGGCTTAGCTCCCAGGATAGCCGGGAGAGACCCCCCTGGGGACAGGTGCCCTGGGGACAGGGAGTCACCGGCTGGCTGCAAGCTGGCCCTGACCTGCACCAGGCAGAGTGCAGGACCCTAGGACGGTCACCGAGATCCCTTCTGCAGCTGGACTTAAAGTGGCTTTGAGTGCTGGGGTATCTGGGGCTCTGCACCCCAGGTCAGGAGATAGCTGCCCTGCCCTTCACTCTCTGGACAGTCCTGGGCATGTCCCTTGACCTCTTGGCCCCCCCCAGCTGCCCCAGGGCCTAAATACCGGTCTAGTCGTGCGTCTCACGTGTGGGAGACAGCTTTGCAGAAGCGTAGAGTCCTGACCAAACATAAGGGACTCTGACTTTACTATTTTGTCACTGTGCTGTTTCGGATGGTGTCGCTGGCCGTGTGTTCATACGGAACAGATCACATGAGCAGCTCACTCTGAAATAAAAGGACGGCCTTGTCCCTCCCTGTGCCCCAGCCGGCGGATCGCCCACCGCCTGGAACCACTAGTGACCACCCATCCCTGCCGGAGAAGAAGCTGTACGTTCCTTCCTTGACCATCCAAACTGTCGAATCCCTGCTGGGGCAGGGCCCAGGGCTCCTGCTGGACACCGTGGCGGCCTCCGTCAGTCTCAGAGCGCGGCGGCCCCACGGCAGGACACGCACGAGGAAGCCAGAGCTGGCTCGGGGTTCTCCTGAGCCAAACTCTCACCGAGGAGATGATGCTACGGGCCTGGGTTTGCGGTGGGGTCCCTGTGGGCAGCTCCAGAGCTGGCCTGGTGACACCCGGCCAGAATGCGGGACCCACAGGGAGAGCAAACAGCACGCAGCCCTTTGCAGACCCCGCTGGCGCCTCCTCCCTGGGCACCAGTGGTGCCAGCCGGCCTGAGGAGGGGTCTTCCCGGGCGCCCAGTGAGCAGCATTCCTTCTTCCCTAGAATCCAGGCTTCCCCAAGAGACACCTGCTAGGAGGAAACACATAAAAACTCTACACTGAGCTGGCCGGGGGTCTCCAGCCTCCAGCCTCCTCTGTTTGAGACTCTGGGGCAGACCAGGGGGAGAGGGAGGGGGAAGACCCCCCCACACCCAGGGGCGGCCCTCCAGTCTTAGGTGGGGAGCCCCGCTTCTTCTCTCACTGTCCCTGACTAAAGAAAACGGTTCGTCTCGGAGAACGGGAGAAGGCCCTTTGTGTTCTGAGACGACGTGTCAGCACGCAGTGACCACTTATGGTCCCAAGATGCCCCTGGAATCGCTTTTTAGTCCTTTCTACGCACGATCACTAGGGGCAACCTCCCTGCAGCTTCTGTAGAACCCACTCACCGGAGGGACGGAGATCAGAGAGCGAGCCAGGCCAAGAGGACAGAGGCCACACGCTCCTGCCCCCTGAAAGGAGAGCTGACCGAAAAAGTTCTCTCACCAGACACCTACTTCTTCTCTTTTCCACGAAGGAACAAAACCTCTCTCTGACTGACCTCTCTCGCGCTTCAAATGATTGCCACTTTCGGGACTTATTTTTAAGTGCACTTGCCTTCGAGCGGGGAGCAAACCCCGGGAAGGGGTCAGCCCCCCCAAACGGCCCAGGTTGGGGGGGGGAAGCTCCTGAGAAGGGCCAGAGGGGGCGCCCCCTGAGGGTGTGCACACTGAGTGCCCGGCCTTCGGGGCCCTATGTCGGCTGGGGGAGGGGTACTCAGTGGGGAGGCAGATGGGGGCGGCGGCGGGGGGGGGGCGGGGAGGGTAAGGAGTGGGGGCAGCTGGCTGCCCTGAGTCACACCCTGGCACAGACGCTGAGCCGAGTACCCACTGAGCACCACTTCCTGGACCGGTCACGACCCTTCATGATGGCGCTGAAACGACCCTGCCTCTACAGAGGAGGACACGGAGGCAGAGAGGCTGAAGCCAGGAGCCCCTGGCTCTAGAGACCCTCTGGGCCGCCTCCGGGCCTCACTGTCACCCAGACCGGCAGCACATGCCCTGCCGCGTCCGGGGCTCGATCTCCGCTCAGGACTTTGCATAAACGCAGGGAGGGGGCGGGCAGGAGCCGGTCTGCGTCTAGTGACCACAGGGCTGGTCGTCCGGCTCAGGGAAGTGGCTTTACCTAGAAGTCACCGAAGGCGAGGCTCTCCCTCCCCTGACCTGAGCTCTTCTCCCCGTGCAGGCTCCCCGGGACAGGCCGGGAAGAAGGGACCCCACCTGTGTGGCGCAGGGCTTCCTGCAAACACGAGACGAGTCACATGACAGCTGCAGCTGAAGTCAGGCTGCGCCCACACAGGCGGCTCTAACTGCTTCCGATAGGAAAACCCTCCGGGCGGTGGGTCAGGATCGACACCTGTCATTTCAGTAACGACCTGGTATCATTACCAGCTCACCTCACGGCCCTTATAAGCACTCTCATCACCCGGGTGATTGTCTTCAGAAGCAGAAAACCTCCAAGCCTGTCGGGCAGACAGGAGCTTCCTTCTCTGAACACATGTTTTACGCTTGGACCCAAAGGGGTGTTGAGTCCTGTTTCCAAGCGTGTTCGACCAAATGGGGACAGGAAGTGATGGTGGGGGTGGGGGGCAAGGCAGCCCGAGCACAGCTGTTCGCACAGCTGGCGGGTCTGTGAGCCGAGCAGCGGGTGGAGGGGACCCAAGGGCTCCTCTGCAAAGCGCCCCTCCCCTCGACGAGTGGGCCGCCTCCTCTCCCACGAACTCACGGC
Source organism: Panthera uncia (assembly GCF_023721935.1). NCBI lineage: Eukaryota > Metazoa > Chordata > Mammalia > Carnivora > Felidae > Panthera > Panthera uncia. Next base: position 66,697,004 of record NC_064813.1, on the reverse strand, counting down.
ACAAACTTCCCACGTGTGCACGGCTGGCCCCATCCCTGGCGGTGGTGAGGGCCCCTCATTTGCGGGGCGTGTCCCCTGCCCGAGGGCCGGGGGCTCGGGTTCACAGGCACGCCGTCACTGGCATGGAGGGTCCGAAGCCACACCGTCATCAAGCTCTCGTCCAGGCCAGGCTCTCGTGCACCCTTCCCCCGTGGCGTGGCCGGGGCTCACGGCGCTCCTGCGTGGCCACTGCGATCCGCCTGGGGTGCTGTTAGCAGCAGAGCTTAGAGGGAAACTCCTGGATCCAAACCCAGAACGCGCCGTCCACGTGCTACATTTTCTTTTCATAAAGGCCCCATTAATATTTCAGCCATTATTGATTGAATCCCGGCAGCGTGAGAGCTCGGTCTATCAATCTGTATTTCCACCTTGAAAGGCGCCAGCCGTGAAAACGTGGAAGCTTCGAGAACCACAAACTAGATGAGAAACGGGCCCGAAGGGAAGTCGGGGCCAAATGAATAAATGTTGTGTGAGCTCTGAGTGGCCGAAATACGGCCACATGCTGGGGTTTCCCAGGCCCCCGCGTGGACCGGGCAGGTGACGGAGGGTGCGTCCCGTCCCCCCTGAGGCCGACCAGGATTCCCACCGCACTGGAATGTTGCACCAGCCCCAGGAACTAAATTTACCCTGAAGGGACACCCGGATCAGAATGTTCTCTGCCGCACGATCCTGCCCCCGGCGCCCTCGCCCTGTGTCCGGAGCCGGGCAGCCTCCAGCCGTAAAGCTCAGCCCTGTCAGTTCCGCTCGAGAGCCATGCGCACGAAGCCAGCCCACAGTGACAGGCACCGCGCGTCCCATGTGAAAGGGGGGAAGGCTGGCGCAAGTGACACAGGACGGCGGCGGGACCCGGGGAGCGAGGCCGGTGTCGACAGCGCTCAGAGGAGGGTCACAGGGAAACCTCTGGGCGGCCGGCTCCCGCGCTGGACACGCCACCAGCAGCAGGGGCCGCACGCGACAGTCTCGGCCTTCGTCTCCCCTGCGCTCGCGCCTCCTGAGCCCGCTGTGAACTGAGAAGCCCCCACGGCAGCCCTGGGTGACGACACTGACCCTGAGGGCCACCGCCAGCCCAGGCCTCGGGGACAGGGGCCCCGTTTGCCAGCACTCTGGAGGGTGGCCCGGCCTCTGTGCGTCCCCACGCCTGCGGGTGGCAGGCCGCGGGCAGAGCAAACGCCTGCTGCAGGGGAAGCTGGGGCTCCAGGATGCTCGGGAACCGTGTGTTTTTAGGCGGTGGCTGAGTCTGGGAGCAATAAGGGAAAGAACAAAATTGCAAAACCCCAAGGTTCTTGTAAAGGCACCAGCCCAGCCCGCTCCACGTCTAAAAAGACCCAACAGAGCGAGCCCCGCGAGGCCCCGGCTGCCTGGGGGTCATGTCCCGCCAGCGAGGACCCTGCTCTCCCCCACCTGGCGGCCACCATCTTTGTTCCCCAGGAGGGAGACGGGTCCACGCTTCCCCTAGTGGCGCCGATGCCAGCTGGGGGCCAGAGGCGGGCCCGTCACCTCCCCCCATCTCCCCCACCCCGTGGGCTCAGCACTGAGTGAGGCTCCCCGGCTCACGGACGACGCTCCACTGACGCAGCTGCGGGACGAGCTCCCTGGCCTCCTGGCCCCGGAGCCCCTTCTGAGAGACGAGGGCCACCGCTGTGCAAGCAGGTGCCGACCCCCCACTCCTGCTCTCCGGCCTCCCTCCAGCCCACCTCTCACCGCTGCCGCGCAGGACCTGCACCCCGTCCCTGTGCCACGGCTGCCCGAGCACGTCCCTTCCCCACGGCACCCTCGCCCCCGCCGAGCCCCAGCCCTCGAGGCCCGTCCCAAACGGCAGCCGGGGGTCGCGCGGTGCCCACCACTCCCTCACTCTGTAGGTGCCCCAGCAGCGGGCAGCCAAGGCAGCGGTGGGACTGGAGTGCCGACCTCCCCATTCGATCATAAGCCCGTTCGGGGCAGGGACCGGGCCGTCCCCGCGGCGCCTGGCTCGGAGTGGACCTTCAGTAGCCCCGCGTCGAGTGCCATCGTCAGCTTCTGTCCAGGCCTCAGCGGAGGCGGAGAGCGGTGGCAATTTCTAACAGAGGCGGGAAGACAAAAACCACCCTGCCCACCGCCTCCCCCCATTTCCACACACGGTGGTGGCCATTTCTCAGTGCTCTCAAACCAGTAAGCTTTCTGGCACATTCTAGCAAGAGGCACCAGAGAGGGCTGGGAGGAACCTTGGGAGCATTTAGTCCCTGGCCTGGCTGGGCAGAGGCGGGGGCTGAGGGCGGAACAGTGCTGGCTGGGCGGAGCGGCCTTGCGGCGCTGACCCAGGGGCCGGGGCCGCTCTGCACCGGGCGGACGGCTCCACCGTGGCTGGCCACTGATCCCTGGTGTGTGGCCGTGGCCAGCGGAACCATGGGTCAGCAGTCGCGGCTGAGCCCAGCTGCCGTGACACAGCCCTTTGGGGCGACACCGTGATGACCCAGTCTGCTGGTGGCCAAGTTCACGGACGGTGGTCGCACAGAGAAGGCGTCCGCCCGGTGGCTCGCAGCTCTGCGCCGCACTGAGCACAGCCCTGTCGACACCGGCCACATGAACGCAGAGCCGGGCTTGTTGGGGGAGGGGCATAAAACCACAGCCCACGGGAGGCCACGAAATGCTCAGAATAAGAAAGATCTGCAAATACTTGAATTCCTTTTTCTCCGTTCCTTCTGTCTTTAACCCAACGAGAGGATTCTCTCCCCAGATTCCATTCCTGGCTCCACATTTGTATCAATGGTTTGGATGAAGCTGCCACAGTCAGGCCCACGGAATGTGGGAGGACAAGAAGGAGGCCACCAGACGCACAGACGAGACCCGGACAGGCCAGAGGCACAGGCCGAGAAAGGCCGGGGACAGAGGAGGCCTCCGCCCCAGAGAGCCAACTGTGTGGCAAGGGTAGGAGCCTGGGCCAGGGGTGGGGAGCCAGGGGCTTAGCGGCTCTGCGACAGAGCGTCTGCGAGAACATTAGATTCAGGGTGAACTAGCGGCCGGAAGCCAGGCAACGGCACTGGCTGTGGCTGCGGGAACGGAACGGGAAAGCAGGCGTGTGGCCCTCTATGCTGCCCAGCTCACACCCCTCGGCAGGCACAGACCAAGGGGGCCCAGAGCAGAGCAGCAGGGGCAGGGCGGACACGGCGCCCCAACCGTCAGGGATGCTCCGTGTGCAGGGCAGAGGACCCCGGAGGTCCGACCAGGGAGGCTGGGGGTGAGGCTGCCGGCCCCCTCAGTACAGCACAGCCAGAAGGAGGAGGGAATGTGGGCGGGGAGACAGGAAGCTGCCGGCCTGACCCGCCCAGGCCACTCACAGCCCAGAGTCAGCGTCTAAAGGGAAGGCCAGATGCAACCCGGGCACGCAGCTCAGGGTGGAGGTGGCTCTGAGGGCCGGGGGCCAGGCGGGGAGTGTTCAGGCGGCCGGGATTGCTGCCCTGAACGTACCGGACCCCATCTTGGGGCGGCCCTGGGGCCTGAGGGGAGGACGGCAGGGAAACCAGGGGAAGGATAGGGTTTCCAATGAGTAGGAGAAGCACCACAGAGCAGGGCAGAGGCTGGGGTCCCCCCTGGAGGGGCTGCCGCGGGGTCTGCTTGCTGTCTGTCCCACGCCGGACTCTGCCGTGGCAACACCTGCCGTCTGGGGAGTGGAGCCCCGTGGCTCAGCCCGACCTCCGGGCTGCTTTTCAGGCCCTGTGGGGCCAGGAGAGGAGGCACGCTCGAGGGGAGAGCTGCGTCCCTGAGGCAGGAAGCCTAGTGGGCCTGCGGACAGCTGGCCGGGCTGGAGCCCAGCCCGGTGTCCCCTTGCCACACGACACTGGCCGTGTGTCTCACCTCTAGGCCTCAGCTGCCTTACCTGTAAAACAGGGATGATAACAGAATCCAGTCCCGGGACTGTCGTGAGGCTTCCCCGAGGTCGTAGAGGGCACGAGCCTGGCACACAGAGATCAGCACGCGGAGGGGCCACCACCATCGTCGGTGGGTTCACAAACCACTTTCCCAATCTAAGCTCGGGGTCGCACCCTGGGGCCTGTGACGCTGGGCCGGGGACGCAGGTTCAGGGTCTGGAGTAGGGCCTGACGGTGGAGGCGGGAGCCTGGAGAAGGTCACCTCCCGGAGGAGTGTCCACACCCACGGGCCATCGGGGGGGCATAAGGTTACACACAAGGCGACAGTCTGCCCTGGGGCCGGACGGGGACGGCCAGCTGTACAGCAACGTGCAGGAACTCACTTAGAAACAGCTAAAACGGTAAATTTTGTTATGCATGCTTTACCACGGTTTTTAAAAAGCGCTTTTAAATGGCAAAGTCACAGCTTGGCCCCGGGTCTACTGGCCACAGGCCCAGCATCCTTCCCGCAACCCCGCAGGTTTGTGCCAGTGTCGTGTTGGGAAAAAGGCGAATCGTACTGAGTTGTCTAACTCACAGGCTGACCAAGGAGAGCCCAGGTCTCCTCCGGTTATTGGGTTTTGGAGAACCCGGCCAGTGGTGACTTTGCCATCGTTCCTCCTAAAAACAGGACGACGTCATTCCCGCCACGAAGGACACGACCACGCTCAGACTGCTGGTCGTCAGGCGCGGCAACAACACCGTTAACTCCAGGCTGCCGTCCAACCCCCGAGTCCTCAGGGAGGGGTCTCTTCACAATCACTGTGTTCCTACCACTTCCTGCGGCGGGGACGGCCACGTGGGCTGTGCCCGGGGGGAGGGGGGCTCTCCAAGCACGCGGCAGTGGGGTTCACTGGCCTTGGGGCCCAGGCAGAGCTCAGGGGCTCTGGCGCCGCCCCCAAAGGAGACCCACCACGTGGGCGGAAAAGATCAGCAGCTAAAGACAGTAGCAAGCACAATACTAAAGGAGACAAACAGGGTCTGGGCAGGTTGTGGACGGCACAGGTGGGCCCTCTCAGGGTCACAGAATGCGACCCGGGGCTGTGGCAAGGGGCAGTCTGTCCTCACGGAAAGAGGCCGGGACTTGGCACCGGGAGGAAGGGAGGTCGGTTACAGGCTTTAATTACCCTAAAAGCTTTCAGATGTCTGACCGGTTCATCCTCGTAAGACTTGTAAGAGTCGCCTTTAAACTAAGATGTTGGAGCCAAAGAACTGTCTTCGTGACTTTTCCCGTTTCAGATGCGAAGAGGGGACGGCCAGTCCCCAGGAGGCTACGTGGAGGGGACGGCCAGGCCCCCGTTGGGCAGAGGCCAGGCGCTCAGGGGAAGGGCAGGAGTGCCACCAGTCTGGGTCCCTGTTACCGGGCCCGCTCACGGCTCCTTCCCGCCATCCTCCCCTCCGACCCTTCGGACACGGAATCCTGATACGATCACAGGCCCGGGAGGCCATCTGACCCCGTCTGCTCCCTCCACAGAGGACAGCACGGCGAGGACGGAGGGCCCCCTCCTGCTCTCGCCCGAGCTCACACGGAGATCAGGCCCCTCGAACCTCGTAGAGGTGACCGAGGCCAGCGACAGGGAGGCCCCCGGCTGGGGCAGCAGCGTGGGCGGCTGTCTGCAGACCCCTTGGTTCACTCAGCCCCCCGAACTGGGATGGACGGTGATGTCTCGCACCCTGGAATTTCAGCGGAAGCTTCTTGAGGAGTGTGTCTCTGCCCCTCACTTCACAGGCACTTCACTGACACTGTGTGGTTTCTGAGGCAACGCAGGGCCTGGGGGGGAGGGGGGGAGTGCTACCAGGTCCTGAGCCAGCAGGGGGGCCGCCTTCCCCCTCCTCCCGAGACTGGCTTCCCTTCCATCCTGCTGCTGGTGTTCGAGGGCAGAGGGCAGCCCTAACCTCTCAGACTCCTGGAGCTGAGGAAGCTTCTGGAGGCCCCGGCAAGAGGCATTTGCATGCAAGTCCAAGAGCTCCCAGGGCCGAGTCTGCAGCCTGGACTGTCCGTCCCGCCGGGCAGGTCTCAACGCGCCCAGGGCAGCGCTGTGCACACCTGTTAACAGTCGCTCCACACGCTTGTCGAGCAGCATGAGACAGCATGACATTTCCAAGTGACAGAACAGAAGGTCCACACAGGCGGCCGAGAGGCCGCACCTGGGCCCCACAGGCTCAGGGAGCACAGCAGGCGGGAAAGCCCTCTGCAGCAGAAAGGGTTAAACCCCAAATGTCACACGGAGACCGCCAGGGTAGCCTGGTAACCATGGCAATCGACTGCCAGCTGCACAGGGAGGGAGGCCCAGCGGGCAGAGCGGCAGGGCGGCGGCGGCAGGCTCAGTCTGCACAGAGGCTCTCCTGCCCAGTGAGGGGAGACCTCGGCCCGCCTGCCCCCACCTGCTCTGCTGGGCGCTCGGCTCTGGGACACAACAGTGAGTCACGTCGTCCCCACCGCACAGCAGGGAGCCGGTGGGGCAGGAAACAGACGCTTGATTCAGGGGTCAGGGCCAGGGCCAAGCCAGCTCCCCGCCTGGGGACTGTGGTGACCGGGGAGGCTCCTGGAGGTCTTGGGATCTCTGGGGTCCCCCGTCCGGTCAGCCCAAAGGGACTGCCTCGCCCAGCCAGACACCGGCCCGTAGGAAACGTCACCAGATGTGTTCGAGGACACAGGCCCAGCCCCACCGGGGTCAGGCAGCCGCCACGTGGAAGACAGACGGCCCTTCCTTCCTTCTCCGCCGCCCTGAGGTGCCCCAGGCCAGTTCTGTCCGGACGTACAAGGTCTCCGCTCCCAACAAAGATGGGGCTCGGCTAAAGCCTCATCTCCCTGTGAAACTCACCCCCGTGGCCACACGGTTTCACACACGCCTCACGTCACGGTGCTGAACGTGGTCCCAGCGCATCAAGGTCTTGGACAAGCAGCCTCCAGGGGCCGAGCGCCTGACACCCGCGGTCCTCAGGGGAGAGGAAGGGCGAGGGCCCAGAACCAGACTTGGCCCGAGGGGTCCTCCCTTCCCCAGTGGGACGACACCCCAGCTCAGCCAGCACGGGGCCCCGGAGCCTCTGGCCAGTCCGCCTCCTGCGAACCGACGCCCGTGTCGCAAATCCAGGAGGGCGCTCCGACCCACGGACCCGTCGTGCCGTGGGGGTGAGCCCGTCTGCAATGTGAGCTGTCTGCTGAATGTGATTTACGTCCTGTAATTTGGAGTAATTTCCCCGTCGGCTGAGGACTTGGTGGCATTTAATAAAAACACCCACTTAACACACACCTGATAGATCACCGGTGTCCCGTTTCAGTCCGTGCGCTTGGAGGCCCCCAGCTGGTCAGCGTCACACTCCCGTCGGGTCCGCACTACACGGGAGGCCCCCAAACAAGAGCGGGAACCTCAGCCTCACTGTGCACGCGACCCGTGAGCACGCTCACGTCAGCTCCCTCCACAGCTCCGTGGCGAACTTCCCGCCCCTGCTGTGTGCCCGACGGCTTCACCCGGCTCCACTCCTGCCCCCAGAGGGGTGTGTGCACGCCCACCCCGGCCGGGCTCTGAGCCAGGGCACTTCCCCTCCCCCTCCTGCGCGCTCCTGGACCAGAACCCGGCCCCTTTCTGGCAGCCGGAGGACAGCAGTCCCTGGAAAAGTGGACGAGGACCCTCCCTCCGCACTGTGTCTGCTCCAGCTGCTATCCTGGCGTCCCCGCATTCGCAGGCGACGTCCCAGGAGACTGGCCCGCACTCACCACCTCGCCCCCACTCTGCCCGGCGACGGATCCCGCCACACCTCATGCAAATGACCAGTGTCCCCAGCTCCACAACAGGGTACCGGTCTCAGCCCCACCCTGCGGAAGGAGATTGACGAGGAGGGATCGATCGAGTAACTTGCTAAGGGCTGCCAGACACACTAAAATGTGACAACCACCGCGGTTCGAACCCGAGCTCGCTACTCTGAAGTCTGTTCTCTGGCGACCCGCCTTCCGGGACAGCACCAGGGGCGTCGGCCCAGCCGTGGCTCCGCTCAGGGCGGTCAGCGGAGAGCTCTGGGCCCCTGCGCCGGGCTCTGCACGGAGTGGACCCTGTCGCGCGTGGTGAGTGCGAGAGGGGGGCCGCGCCAGGGGCCCCAACACCACACGCGGGTCTGCAGCCCGGGGAGAGGCGGCCGGCGCCGCCACGGGGCCCGGTGACGCCAAACCGCACGGTCCGTACACTGTGCGAGGTCGGCGGCGTTTTCAAGGTTTTGGTAAATAAATAAAAATGCGTTGGGTTTTGTGTCTTCACTTCCTTCCAGGTCACACTGGCCTGAGGATAACAGACGCCTGAGCCTTTGAAAGCTCCACCCTCTAAACAGCCAAGGACAAAACCCGAGGAGAAACGTGGCAGGGGCTGCCTTGTGGGACACCTGCCTTTGTGGCTCAGAAGCACAGTCGGGCTGAGTGCACGTTCTGGGAGACCCCTTCCTCTCCGCAGAGGGGCGGACTTGCCAAAAACCCACGCTGCCTATCGTGGGAGAGTGTCCCTCGTCCACAGGAGACCCCTGCACCCACATGAGATCCCCCTCACCCAGAGGAGACGCCTCGTCCACAGGAGACCCCCCTCACTCACCAGAGAACCCCCTCACCTACCGGAGACCCCCCTCGCCCACCGGAGGCCTTTGCCCACGGGCAAGCGTCCCTGTCACAGGCGGTACAGGTCACAGAGGTACAGAGGCTCCTGCACGGGTGGGGGTGGGCACCTGGTCACCTCTGGGAGACATCCACACCTGAGGCTCCACAACAGAAAGCCACCCCGTTTCAGAATTCTGCCTCGAGAACACAAGTCATCCAGACTGACACTAGGAATACCATTCTAGAAAGTGCCCCAGGCTTCTGCGCACCGGGGGGGAGGGGGCGCAGACACGGTCATCTGGTCCCTGCTAAAACTGAGCCAAGTCAACAGCAACCCGTGGGCAGTGGGGAGTCTGGGAGCACGTCCTTCACACAAGCCCCTGACACCACCCCAGGGAGGTGATGGGCCACACCCTGCCCTGCTCCCCCTGAGGGCGTTCCCGGCCCAAGGGGGGGGGGTGGCCCTGGACGCTGGCCAGCGTCCAGGCTCTGGGGCAGCCCGCCTCCGCCCTCAGGAAGCAGGTCCCCGGCTGTGCCCAGACCTGCACCGGACAATTACAGAATTAGAAGGCTTCGATTCCCAATTAATAGATGAGGCCCAAGACCACAGAACGGAGGGATGATCTAAATTGCTTTAGAAACCGGGTGTCTAGAATCCAGCACCCTTTCCCTCAGGACGTGCACCGCAGATAACCTGCTCGTCAGACACCATGGGTCCCTGGAAACGTAAAGATAGTGACCTTACCATCCCGAAGTCTGGGGAGAAAGACACAGAACAGAGAACGGTAGGGTCCACCGAGGTGCGTACAAGGGGCCCTGCAGGAGCCGGCCCTCCCCACGCCATCTGGGCCCACGCCATCCCACCTCCCTGTGGCAGGAGAAGGTCGGCGCAGGGAGAACTTTACTGGAAGGGTAAGCTTCCAGAGGGAGCCACGTGCCGGTGACTGCCCCCGTGACGGAGGCCAGGTAGGCTACGGGCACAGCCAGGGCAGCTGAGAGCCAGGCGGGGCTGGCGGGGGTGCGGGAGGAAGCCCAGCCGGCTGCCAGTGCCGGCGGTCAGCAGGGGGCCACCTCGTGGGCCCAGCTGGCACACGGACGGGCGAGGCCCAGCTGGAAGAGTGGGGCAGAGGGGTCCCGTGCCATGACCGCCCACCCTGGACTCCACTGTTCCCGACCCAAAGTGGGTGATGTGACTCCAATACTTCACCCGGGGAAACTGAGGCCTGGAGGCGCTGTTACTGGCCCAGGTCGTGCAGACTGAAGTGTCTGAGCCAGGACTCAATGACACTGGCTTCACTTTGTTTCTGCAAGTGCTGAGCGCCAGGCCCTAACGGCGGAGACAGTGTCCTCTACTGCCCGTAATCAGGACGAAGCAAAGCCTGGCCGCGAGCTGGGGCTGGGACAGAGGGCGCCGGGCGAGGTGGTGTCCCCGCCCCAGGCCGGCGCTGAGGCCACAGGCCCGCAGGAGGGAACCGGGGCCACGAGAGTACGGGAGGGAGGCACGCGTGGCTGAGTGTCACGATTCCCACGATTCCGCCTTTTCTCTTGGGCCCGGGTGACATCTCGCGCAGATCAGGGCGATACGCGCCAAGGGGCTCCCTCCAGATGAGGACGTGAGGGTTCGGTGGGGTTGAGGGAAGCCCCGGGCGCCACGGCTGGTTTGGGGCCCAGACGGCGACCCCCGGCCCTGTCTTGGTCCCTAACCCCCACACCCCCCGGCCGGTGCCGGCTCCTGCCTGGGGTTGATGGGACAGTGGTCTGGGTCGGGCAGTTCAGGCTCCAGGAGGGAAGCTGGTGGCAGTGTCTGAATGCCCTGAGGGCACACGCCTGTCTGAGTACCGCAGCCCCCGGAGACTAGAGTCGCAGCTCCTAGATCCGTGTCCTCTGGTCCTCAGCTGCCTGGAGCCCCGCCAGGGTGGCCGGGAGCCGAGGCTTGCCCATCCAGGCCGGCCGGGGGCCCCCAGACACTGCCAGGAAGGCAGACGGGCCCACCCTGCCCAGAATGCCCCGTAACGGGGACGAGGTTGGCACGGTGTTTCCCGGCTCCCAGAGCACATCCTGTCCTCACAGCAGCCCGAGAAAGGTTGCGGGGCCAAACAAAAACGCCCTGTAGGAAGGGGTCCCGGCCGAGACCCAGCTGGTCTCTCTGACCGCGAGCTCTGGTCTTTGTCAATGTGTTGCCTGCGGCCCAGACGCGAATCGAACTGTGTTCCTCCAGCCCAGGGACCGGGATTATCTCCAGACTCGCATACGTGGGAGAAAAAGCATCTGGAGGTTTCAGAACTACCCGGGTCTCCAGCGGGGCCGGTCAGCCTGCAGGGCCGGGCAGTGCGGGCGCCCCGGTGTCCTGGGAAGATGCCACAGACCCTCTCGCCGTCTACCCTTCCTGGCCCGCATGGGACCCCTGTCGGCCAGGCTGGAAGCTGGGCCCGGAGGCCCAGCCAACGTTTCTCTGGCGCAGTCACTTCCGAGCAGCCCCTCCCCACATCTGACGGGTATTCCGTCTAGAAAATGACCCCTCCCAGCCTTCAGGGTCTGCGGCGGGTAAAGTCTACACCACTCAGAGATACAGAGTCCCGGAGGGATTCAGTGCAATTCGAGTGTGTGTGCGTGTACGTGCGTGTGCAAGGAGACGGGAGATAGGTCTGCCTCCCTGGGGAATTCGGTGGCCAAGGTTCTGAAAGGCCCAGCGAGAGAAGGAAAGCGGTTCTCAGTGCACTGGCGTTAAAGAGCTGCCCCCAAATCGTGAAGCCACATTCGCCTCTGGGACCCCCAAATAAGACGGCGTCACAGCTGCTGAAGCCCCAGTTCCCTCGCTCTGAGGGTCCAGACGGGAGGGGAAGAGCCACAGTGTGCAACACCACCAGGCGGCTGCACGGGGTGGGCTTTGGGTGGGGACGGGCGCTGCTCGCGGAGGGGAGAGGACGGCACCTACCTGGACTTCTCGCGTGTGGTAGGCGACGATCAAGCCCAAGAGGATGATGGTAGACAGACTGATAAGGCATTTCAGGGCCAGCGAAAACATGGAATCCTGCAGGAGAAATGGAGACAGAATTAGGGCAGCCAGGAAGGGGGCTCCGGGGACGGGGAGTGCAGGCCACGGCTCACAGGGAGCCCTTTGGGCTGGGCCGCGAGCCGCTGGGGCCAAGCAGCTACCCCCAGCCCCTGTTTTCTAGGGTGAAGTCCCGTCTGCTCTCCTGGGAGGAACCGGCAAGACATTTGCCATCCGTGGCTCAGTTTGCTGCTGTGTGGCTCAGAACTGTGCGTCCACGCTCGTAAGTCACGTGAGCACAGTTCCTTTTCGTGCTGCCGTGTGGTTTGGGCATCGGTGCTGGCCAGCTTAGGCCTCTCTTCTCTGAGAACAAACCTCAGACAATCCCCGAGGTTCCTTCCGTTTCTGATGATGCAGAGTTCCCTCCGGGACGGATCAGAGCGTCCCAGCAGCTGTTCTCACCCCCAAACTAGGCTCAGAGCAGGGAGGGAGGCAGGGGGGCTGCTGGAGGGCGAAAGGGGCTGAGCGCAGAGCAGAGAGGGTCCCCGTGGAGGGTGGGGCAGACGCGGGCGGGTCCCCTTTGTGCACCCCGTCTCCCAGCCCCAGGGCGCGTAGAGAGCCCCAGGGCTGTCAGCATGTGCCCTAGACACGGCCCCTCCTGGCTCTGTGGCTTCGGGCCTCTTACCCCACCTCTGCCTCAGTGGTCTCAAGCGTCTGATGGGGAAGACATTAGGACCCGCCTAGGGGCCTCTGGGAAGAGTAAAGCAGTTTGTGAACGGTCCTAGACGAGCGCTGGCCGCGGACGGCTGGGCTACTTCTGTCATTCACGTCACATCCCCTGCAAATTTGGGGCGTCCAGGCTGGGACTCACCGCCCTCCTGGGCGTTTGGGAGCCAGGAAGTAGGGAGGACTCCGGTCCCAAGGGAGGATGGGAACACAGCCCGAGCAGAGGTAGCGGACGAGAGCCGGGCGGCACTCACTGCCGAGAGATGCACACCATGAACAAACGCCCTGTGCTCACTGGCCACGGCGCATCACCACGCCTGATTTCCCTAAAGCACGCTACGGTTCACAAGGCGGCTTCATGCGTCCGCTCTTGGCCATCACCGCGACACCCCTGGCCTCTCTCCCGACTGTACAGACGTTACAGGTAGAGGCGCAGGGGGAGTGCCTCGTGCCAGAGTTCGGAGCCAAGGTCTCGGGCTCGAGCCCAGAGCCCTGCCCGCGGCCTTTGGGCCGTCCCCGTGACAAGAATCGGCGGAAGGGAAGGCCGGACCCACTTAAGCAGATCTAAACAACGGCTCGACGGGAACGGAGGTATTTCGAAGGCAGGGTGTGACGGACTGCCAACCCCACGGCCTAGTGGGCTCGAGGGAGGAGACCTCACCGCCCCAGAGAGCTTCAGGGGCAGACAGGGGGCTCGGGTCTGCGGGGTCAGACGGTGTCGTCCGGGACGGAAGCACTGGGGCGAGCGGAGGGCCTGTGCCAGCAGGCACCCAAAGCCACGCTCCCACCCCACCCCCGCAGGCTGACGGAGGGAACCTCTCCCGGGGCCCGTCGACCCACCGCTCGTTTACTTGACACAACTGTGGGGGCCCACTTTGTGCCAGGCACAAGCTGGCGCTGGAGACTCAAGGGAGGACTCACGAAATAGTTCATGCATTCATTCGTGACGGTTGCCACCACGTCTCATTTCTTGAGCGCCCGCTGCACGAGTGACACCGCGCCAGGGCCGCAGGGTGTCCGGGGAGTGTCCTGCACGCCAGGCTTTCCCACGCGGCTTACGCACAAGCTCCAGCGGCGGACGCCGGGCGGGTCCGTGCGCCCGCTGCGGGAAGTCCCCCGCTCGGTCACTGAGCCTCCACGCTCCACGGCGTACCCAAGAGCAGCCCGCACTCACGGGCCCACACACGCGTCCACGGCTGCAGGGAGGGCACGGAGCACGCGGGGCACAGGGACAGCCCTCAGGAAGGGTCCTACCTTCGAAACTGCGACCCGGTGCCTGAGACGCCGGCCAAGCCCACGGGCCGGGCCTCCGGAGGGCTGAAGGGAGCGGGCACTGAACTCAGACTGCGTTAGAAGACAAACCAGCCTACAGGGGCCGGCGGGGACAGCGCGCAGCGCTCTCGACTCAGAAATGACCCTCGCTTCTCCCTCCAAGGGGTCTGAGGGCATCTGGGGAACATCGGGCCTTGGCTGGGAAGGGTTTGCGGTCAGCAGCACATTTCACCCTCTAATTTATTTCTTTTGGCAGAAATCACTAAAATCAGAATCCAAGTCTATTTGCATCACGTCTAGAGGAAGAGGTGGAGGGAGGGGTCTCCTCCTTCGAGCCTCTTCCTTTCTTTCTCAAACTCAGAACCTTCACATAAGAGGCGACTCCCCCCCGCCCCCTCCCCTTGGGTTCACCCAGCCCCGGAGCAGCGGGACCCTCACGACTTTGCAGATTTCCTCGCATTCTCTATCACGTGTCCACAAAAAGGAAACCGTCGACATGTTTACCAGCCGGAAAATACATCAGAATGGCTGGACTAGATATGTTTCCTACTTGTCAAATGTTGAATTGTCATCTTTTCTTTGCTGCCTGAACTCCATCCAGCGAAGCCTGAGATTAATACGGTTCTTCCGGCGACGGCAGCCAGCGAGGTGGCGGCCGGACGGCACGTGGGGGTACTCGCCTCCCTGCTGAGGGGCCACAGGGACTGACAGGCCACGGGGGGTGGGGGGCCCATCAGCTGGGCGACTCTGCAACTCAGAGCTGTTCAACGACACAGTAGTGACCCTTCATACACAGAATTCTTAGGGACTAAATCCCAACAGATGAGCCATTTTTAAGCCATTTATTCCTAAATGCCCAACACTATCAGAGTGGTTAAATACATTTGGGAATAGCCAGTGATAGACCACTAGGCAGCCACCGAAAACCACTTCTGCAGAGAACGTTTGAAGAGGAAAAGCTCATGGTACAACATCAAGTGAAAAACTCAGACCACAAAGCTGCATATACGGTATTTCCAATTATTTTTAAATGTTTTACTTTTTTAATGTGAAAAAGACCACAAATGCAGGACCACGTTATATAAAGCATCAGAGTACACAACCACGGCATGAGGCTCACAAGCTCGGGGAGAGCCTGAGAACCAGGGACACTGTGTCCATGCTGTGTGACCTCTGACCTCTGACCACAACAGGTGCTTAATAAGTGCTTCTTGAAATTACTAAACAGAACTTTTACTTTTCCCTGACATTTACTGAGTACCGACTGTGTGCCAGGTCCCGGACTAGGCTTCTACACAAATTACCTCACATCCTCACCCTACAGACAACTCCACAATGTCTCCATTTACTGATTAAAAAAAAACACAAAAAACAAAAAACAGAGAATAAGAGAGACTTTTCCAAGGTCACACAACTAACCCAGATTTTATCTACACACCAGATTATTCTTTCTTTCTTTTTTAATAATTTTTTTAATGTTTTTATTTATTTTTGAGACAGAGAGACACAAAGCATGAGCAGGGGAGGGGCCGAGAGAGAGGGAGACACAGCATCCGAAGCAGGCTCCAGGCTCTGAGCTGTCAGCACGGAGCCCTACGCGGGGCTCGAACTCACGAACCGTGAGATCATGACCTGAGCCGAAGTCGGACGCTTAACTGACTGAGCCACCCAGGCATCCCTATTCTTTCTTTTTTAATGTTTATTTATTTATTCTTGACAGAGAGAGACAGAGACAGAGAGAGACAGAGACACAGAGACACAGAGACACAGAGACAGAACAGGGGAGGGGCAGAGAGAGAGGGAGACACAGAATCCGAAACAGGCTCCAGGCTCCGAGCCGTCAGCACAGAGCCCGACGCGGGGCTCGAACCCAGGAACCATGAGTCATGACCTGAGCCCCCCAGGATTCCAGATGTTTCTATTCTTTGCCCCACCACATGAGTTAGCTCCAGCCATCCTTGCACAGGCCAGCCACCGCCATCAGGGGCCACAGAGGGACTCGTGGCAGAGTGGGAACGTGTGCCAAATGCCCGCAAGCCACCCCCAACCACCAGCCAGCCCTTCCCAGACCTGCGACCCCTCGTTACGACATCCGCCTGTGCTACAGCGGTACCCACGGCAGTATCATCAACCCGCTTTTGTGGAGGAGGAAACTGAGGCTCAGAGAAGTCAGCTCACCGGGTGAGCTTCTTCAAGAAGCCAGGATTCCTCCAGACTCCGAGTCCTGCCGGGCCCGGTACCCTGTCTGCCCTGCAGTCGGGCCCTGCTGGCCTCCAGTCTCTGCCGTGAAGACCCTCGGGGCTGCCCGACCGCCTGCCCCAAGGCTGGGTGGAGCGTGGGGGCCTGTGTTCCCCGGCTTCCGAGCCGCCTCGTCGCCTGCCAGAATCGTCACGATTACAGCACATCTTCCCAGAGACGCTGAAGTTCTAAATGTCCTTGATCATTTGGGACACTTGAAAATGACAGAAAAACAGAGTCCCGGGGCACAAATATCAGCTTAACCAGGACAAGGGTGTGCGGGCACCTCCCCAAGCAAGCTGACGGCCCCAAAGTGTGTGTGTGTGTGTGTGTGTGCATGGCTGTGCGCGTGCGGCCGTGCATGCGCGGAGTGTGCGAGCGCGTGTGCCAGCGTGTGCACCCTCATACGTATGTGGTCCGCTGATGGCTTGTGTCGCCGGCTGGAGCCCCCATGTTGTGATTCACTTTGGGCCTGACGGCCGCCGGCCGAGCACGCGGGTCACGGGGCACCCCCAGCACGTCTGCCCTCGTCCCTTTTCCCACCTCTGTACCTGACCGGACGGTGAGCAGCGGTCAGCAGTAACGTCGCCCGCGCCGTCTTCTCGACAGAACAAGGCCACGGACAGAGAAGGTCCTCATGAGCCTCCGAAAGTTCGAAAGACCAGAATTCAAGTCCCGGCTCTGCCGTCCCCCGGCCGTGGGACACTGGACCTGTCGTGTAAGCTCTCTGGCCTCCTCCTCTGCAGGCCGGGTCTCACCTGCACCCACACGCATGGGGCGAAGCGAGAGGAGCCACGGGGACAGACTCCTTCTTCGCCAACGGAAGCCGGACACGCCCCCGGCACCGGCAGCTCAGAAAGGGCCGAACATGCGTGCCCTCTGGTCACACTGGGCACACGTGCTGAGCACCTGGCCGCGGCCGGGCCCCGTGCAGGGTACTCAGCCCGCCGCCCCCGCCTGCTGAGCCTGGATCCCACCCGGCCGAGGAAGGGGCAGGTGAGCCGGGCCTGGAGACGCTGGGCTGGGACGGTCAGAAACCGGCAGAAGCCGGGGGGGGGGGGGGGGCGCGGGACAAACACCTACAGGCGGCCCCTCTAGCGACCGGGGCGTGACCCTGAGCCCACGCCCTGAACGTGGGGCGTGACCAGGGGACGTGAGCGTGAGCCGACGTCCTGAACGTGGGACGTGACCAGGGGACGTGAGCGTGAGCCGACGTCCTGAACGTGGGGCGTGACCAGGGGACGTGACCCTGAGCCCACGCCCTGAACGAGGGGCGTGACCAGGGGCGTGACCCTGAGCCGATGTCCTGAACGTGGGGCGAGGAGTGCCCGCGGCACCTTCTCCCCAGAGATGCGACTCGCCGAGGACACAGGCCCCGGGCCGGCCCTGCGCCGGGAGTCCTGGGGTGGCTGAGGCGTGTCTGACCAGACCCCGGGGCCGGATGGGGGGCTCAGCCCCTGCGGCCTCCCTCGCTTCCCTGTTCCGGGTCCCCCACCGCGGCTCGGGTGCGGTGAGACATATTCCCCGGGAGCACAGAGCCGAGGCCACACAGGTCACCCTCCTCTCGGACCCAGATGCCGCAGGGACGCTGTGGGCCAGCTGACGGGGGCTGGGCGGGAAGACGGCTCCTCGCCCGTCCTCAATCTTGGGGTGCTGCTCGGTTCACGACCCAGATGCCATGCGGGGTGATCCCTGCACCGAACAGGCCCCCAGCCCTCCTGGGCCCCAGAACCGCCCGTGTCGCCAGGTCAGCCGCACCTCCGCTGGGAAGCCCAGTTTGCCCACCGATGTGCGCTGGCTCGACCGTCAAGGTGGATGCCCAGCCTGGGGGGGGGGGGGGGGGGGGGGGGGGGGAGTTTCCGATCTGTCCACCTCCGCGGGTGGAGGGTGTGGTCGGGCACGCGGCAGGCCAACAAGTGTCAGCCGAACGTGGCGTATTCAAAGGAAAGGGGCACGTGGCGAGGTGCGTCAGGCAGGAGACACTTGCACCCTGACTTTCCGGACACAGGAAGCAGGGCGCAGGGGAGGGCGGCGGCTGACGCTGACTGTGCGCTGCACCGCCAGGTGCTGGGGCGACTCCGAGCGACCCCCTGGGGCCCGGAACGCTTGCCCAGCAGCCCTGACCGAGGAGGAGGAGGCTGGATTCCAGCGTGGGAAGCAGGAACCAAAGGTCTGTGCTGGCTCCCCCCGGGGAGCGCTGGGACTGGAGGACGGCAGGGATGAGAAGGCGCCTTCCAGGCCTTCCCGCGGGGGTTAGCCCCGTGTCACCTGCCCTGATGGGGCCCCAGCCACGTCACCGCTGAGCCTCGGTCACCTTCTGGCACAACAGACCCCAGCAGCCTCAGGTCAGGCGGGGGGTCTGCACCAGCCCAGCAAGTGCAGCCGGGCCCCACCTGGTGTGGGGTGGGCAGGCGGGGACGTGGCCAGTGAGGGAAGCCAGCCGTCCGCGAATAAAACCCACCGAGTCAGGTTGGCCTGGAGCGTTTCTCCGTGGCCTCAGCCTTGTCATTCCCAGAAGGGGATGGAACCTGGCGTGTAAGGGACACCACGCGGTTGACAACAAGGACACTCGGGGCTGAGCGGAGGGGGCCGTGTGATGCTCAGCAAAGCCTGCGTGACGGCCAAGACACCAATTAGGAGGAAATGACCCACCCCGGGCCCTGGCTCTCCCGCTGCCTGACGCCCCAAGGAAGGGGAAAAGGTCACTTGGGAGACTATGGCACCAAAATATCAAGTCAGACGGGTCACCCCCCAAGGCCACAAACATAATTCCAATTAAGGAGATACTTTCCTTTACAAGGTCTGAGCACAGGGGAACTGGCATATCATGAATTCTCTCCCGCCCGCTTGTCTGGAATTTATTTCCCTGCCCCACTTACAACATTGGCAAAGATTCCGTGCAATTCAATCAAATTTTATATTACGTGCTTGCCACATGGCCGGTGGAAACGCGCACGACGGGGCCTTTCCAACCGCTCCGAGGACGGCCCGACTCATCCCGACACAGTCGGCACCTCACCGATGTTTGCTGGGGGGCTGGGTGTGGAGGGGCCCAGACGGCTCAGACTGGAGCCCTCCAGCAAGGCAGAGTGAAACCCGGGCTTCTGTCCCCCACCCCCCATCAGGCAGTAGGGGGTGGGGGAAAGCTCACCCGCCAGGCACCACAGTCCCTACCCATCTAGGCCCGAGGGGCCCTGGACTCACTCCAGAACAATTAAATCAGAGTGTCTGCTGGTGAGGCCTGGACACTGACATGTTAAATTTTGAATATTTTGGTGATTCTGATGTGCAGCCGGGGATGAGAGCTGCTGCGCCAGGCGCACAAGAACATTCCGGAAAGCCGGGACCACCATCACAGCCTGCAGGAGACACTGCCAAGTGGGCACCTGCACACATAAGTAGTGGAGGCCCAGAACCTAAGAGTGAAAAGGAAACTTAAAAGCCGTCTAGTTAAATAGCCCAGGCCTCTCTGTAAGAGTCCCAGCGCGTGGTCATTCAGTCGGCTTGACTACCTCCAGGGACAGGGAACTCACTCCCTATCAGGCCGCCCATCTCTACTTTGGAAGGCTCCGATTGTTTCAGAGACCTGGATTCGGCCTTCTGGAGTGCTGTCCTTGGGTGAAGCCTTGCTCTGACTGGCGTCGCAGACGCCCGTGCCAAAAGTCCTCACTCTCAACACCCTCCCCTAGACACACACTTGTAACACAGAACGCCGCGCCTGGAGGCATCCTGGGAGATCAGCTAGTCGCCACACTTCGCTCTGTGTGAGGACACAGAGGCCCAAGAGGCCGGCTCAGCCCCCATCAAACACCAGCCTGTGTTGAGCTCAGAACCTGGGTGCTGGGGCCTCCCGGGCCACCCCATCCTGGACACCACCTCCCGCTTTCTCACCCGGCGGCTCTGCCTCCTTCTCCCATAAACACTGCCCCTCGTTACCCTTCCTTCCCCGCTGCCCGTGAGGAGGCGAGCGCTCCGGGCCGTGACAGCCTCCTCCCGCGTTGACAGGTGCTCATCCGCCACCAGGGGCGTCTTGGGAAGGCCCGTCGGGAGGGGCACATGTGCCCGGTTGGTCCCGGCAGCCCCGGGCCCTGAGTTACAGACAGCCACCTGACCCTTCCGCGCCGGCGTGCGGCAGAGCCCCACTCTGTCTCCCGTCCCTGTCACCGCGAGGGCTTCCCCTGCAGACGGCCACGGCGCCCCCACCAAGGCCGTGGTCCCCGTGTTTCTTCTGGCCAGCAGGAGGCCCTCTCTTCTTACGTGTTCCAGAATGTGTGAAACAAATAACTGTGCATTCTGCGTGGCTGGCTTTGAAGTCGTTTTATTTGCTCTTATTAAAACCTGTCTGGCCCCAAACCAATAAAACAGCAAGCAAGCACCTTGCCCTGCAGGAAGCTGCGTGCGTGCTGGGCTCCCAGCTCGAACCGAGCGTGCCCGGGCCGGGCCTGTCGCCTCCCGTCCACCCAGGTAGCGGGCCAGACTCGCGGCCCCTCCACAGCGGCTCTGGCAGCCAGTTGCAGTGAACCAGTCAGTTCACCTCCGCTGGACGGGCCTCGTCTCCCGGCAGGCACGGGAGCGGGCTTTGGTTTCAAAAATGCCAAGTGAGGCCTACGGACCCGCCTGTGCCCCTCACCTCAGCCTCACCTCCCTGCCATCTCGTCCCTCCTCTGCCCTGCGATCTTGCCTCTGCCTACACCAGAGGCCCCCAGCCCCATCCGGGAACCCCACTGCCAGCCTGGTGCCCGGAGGCGAACCATCTCCGCCCCCACACGGGGCAGAACCATCCCGAGCCTAGCAATGTCTGGGCCGAAAGAAAATTTTAAGACGCCCAGGAATCCCATATGGTAAGAAAAACAACCGCCCGCAGGCTTCGCGGGCTGCCTGAAGGCCGTTCTGGAGACTCCCAGCTAAGGAAGAGCCTGTCCGTGCGCCCCCTGAGCACCCAGGCAGCCAGGAGCAGGACGCTGAGGGCACCTCCACGGCCACGTCCCCCCGGGGCACGAAGGCAGCAGGTCCTCGGCCAGATGCTGGGACTCAGCTGGAGGGGCCTTCTAGGCGAACTGCCCCCCACCCCACTCCAGGCCAGGAAAGTGAGGTCCAGAGAGGGACTCTGTCCCGCCCAAGGCCACACAGCCGTAGCAGAAAGCGCTAACCTGGCCCTAAGTCTCCAGAAGCTGGGCCAGTGTTTGCCCCACCCGCCTGTCGGGCAGGACCCTGTGTGACTCACTGCCATCCGTCCGCGGGGACCGACCCCGTCTGGGGAGCAGGTGTTCCTGCCGAGGCTGTTTCGGGGCGAATCAGAGAAATAACTTCTGGAAAATAAGTAAAGTTCTGCACCATACGGTGGCCGAGGGGACTAAAACAAGCTCTAGTCCCCAACATAGAGACCCCTCTTCTGGGTTCTTCTTCCTGCGCGCGGACGGAGGCGGCACCCACCGACTTGCCCGCGTCCTCCTGCCCCCTCTCTCTGGCACCAACGTGGTCGGAGGAACCCTCAGCCCAGACCCTCCCGCCTGTGTGTGCAGAGCCCGGGTCCCGCCGCCCGGACGGCCTGCCACACCTCGGGGAGCCGGGGGTCTCCGCCCCTCTAGGTACTTATCGCTTCCTTCCTGCAGGGACTTGCAGCCCGGACCTCAGGCAGGCGCTCACCCGCCCCAGCGGGTTCGCATCAGAGCTGCTGCGGGGGGACCCCGCGGTCCCCGCAGGGCGCTCTTCCAGGGACTGACCCCAGATTCAAACTCTACAAGGATGTACGCGTCAGGCCTGAGGCTACCGTTGTCACACAGGCGTCACTCGAGCCTCAGCACAACTGTGGTCCCCACTTGACAAATGAGGACACAGGAGGCTCGGGGTGATTGCAGTTTGTTGAGATCATGAGGTAAGCGGAGAGCCTTCTGATTCCGTGCTGCCCGTGGCCGTGGCCCCTTGGCCGCCACTCACCTGAAGCCACGGCTGCCGGCTCATTGTCTCCGCAGGCACGGAGCCCCCGACTCCAGCCAGCGGACGCCTCCGCGTGGGGCCGGCCCCCGGGAAGCCAGGCCACGCCGTCCGTACGGTTCCGTCACTGTCCTTAACACCCACCAGGCAGAGGAAGAGTCCTCTCTTCCTTCCAGACTTCCCGTGAGAAGACCAGAGAGTGCACGTGGAAACACTCTGCTCCCGGGCCCCGGCGTTTATGGTCTGTGCGAGGGGTGAGCGAGCACCCCGGGGCCGGGGGCCGGTGTGCGCCCGTCACCCACCACCATCAACAGGAACAGTAACAATTAACGTGATACCAAAGTTTCCCTGTGTAGACAGTGAATCGTGCGATCCACCGCCACAGGGTCTGAGAGACGTGGGGGCCGGCCCTGCCCCTCCGGCCCAAGCCTCCCAGCCTCCACACCCACCACACAGAGGGGGGGGGGGGCTGGGATTCGCAGACCTCGGCCAGGGCCCCTGCTCAGGCTCCGCACAGGCCTCGTGTCTGGATCACGGCATCATCAGCGGACACAGTTTTCAGCGAGGCAGTGTCACGGCACCTGAGTTAACCTCGATTACCCGGCCTCCCTTTCGGGTGACCCCATCTGTTACGGACAATCTCACGCCTGCCTGAGCCCTCGGTGACTTGAATTTCTCAGCACCCAGGAGGCTGTAACTCTGGAGAGGACCGAGTATCAGAATGCATCTGGTACCGAGTACTTGCGTCCTGGGTATCTGCTTAGGGTTCTCCTGCTTACAAAGCATTTTTTGGCCAGGTTTCCTATTTGATTTCGGGGAGGCAGGGAGAGCCACTCCCATCTCAGAGATGGGAAGACTGAGGCTTGGGATATTTGCACAATTCCCCGAGGTCACACAGGCGGGGGCCCCAAATCTCCCAACGTTGTTTTCTGTACAAGCCCGTGAGTGTGACCTGCGTGGGACCCTTGGGAACGTGACCCCCGGGCTTCAGCGGGCGGGCAGCCGGCCACCAGGCAGGCAGAACAGCGTGTGCGGGCGCTTGGAGGCAGGTCTGCCCGGGAGCAGTCACGTCTGCCGCGCAGACTCATCCTGTACCTTGAGCATCTCTCACTGACAGAAAGAAAAAGCAAAACCAGAAACTCGGAGAAGAATATGTCCACACCAGAAAAACAGGCAAACGTAGAGGCCAGACCCCTGCCTCCGGTGTTGGGCTGGGAGAGCGAGGAGACGGCAGGCCTCCCACAGCCCCTTCAAGGTGTCGGTCACATGGGGACGGGGACACGGTGCCGTCCCCTCGAGGACCCCCTGCCCCGTGTCTACCGCGCCCTGCGCCGGGCCCAGGATGTTAGTCCCGAGCTGATCGCCAAGATCCCCCTCCAGGGGCCTCATTTTACAGATGGGAAACTGAGGCACCAAGCAGGAAGTGAGCGGTCTATGGCCGACTTGCCAGGGCGGGGCTGAGCCACCACGTGGGCCTGTCCTTCTGTGGGTTCTGGGTGGCCACGGCTATGAGCCACAGCGGGGTCTGGGGTGCTGAGTGGGGCAGTCTTGGAGCGCTTGCCGCCTCCTCCCTGCCACGTGCCCCTCCCCGGCCCCACCTTGCTCTCCGTACCCACGTGGCCTCCCCCCTGCGCTGTGTCCATTTCCCTGTGTCCCAAGAACAGAGGTGACAATCGTCAGCTCAGGGTTCCTGGTCTGAACAAGCTCCCCAGGCTCCACAGCCCCGGGGCTCCCGTGGGTGGTCACCCCAGACCCTAGACTCTTCTGTGCAGGGTCTGCATCCCATTTGTCTCTCTGTCCCATTACCTCACACAGGGCCTGGCACGTAGGAGTAGGTACTCAAGTACTTGGTGAGTGAATGAATGAATGAATGAATGAGTGAATGAATGAAATATCATGCCAAATTCCCAAGGAGGCAGAATCAAGCTGAACTACCCCATCACAGGTCTGAGCATCCAGGTGGTAAAGTGCACTTATGGTGGGGCTGGGGTGGGGTGGGAACAGGGTGGAGTGGGGGGTCCTGGGGCAGAGGGGTGGGGTGGGGGTCCAGGGACAGGGGGTAGGGGGTCCTGGGGCAGAGGGGTGGGGTGGGGGGTCCAGGGATGGGGGTTGGAGGGTCCTGGGGCAGCAGGCGGGGTGGGGGGGTCCTGGGTCAGGGGGTGGGGTGGGGGTCCAGGGACAGGGGTTGGGGGGGTCCTGGGTCAGCGGGTGGGGTGGGGGTCCAGGGACAGGAGGGTGGGGTAGGTGCGGGCGTCCCGAGCCACCTTACTTTCCTCATCTCACTGACTAAACAGATACTCACTTGTTCTGAACCCATCCTCTCAGCCGCTAAGCATAACCTGTGAGCAGAGACCCCAAGCAGCCCCCACCCGGCTCCTTGCCCTGGGGAAGCCTTGGGGCCAGTGCCAAGGCTAACAAACAGCAGAGGGATGATGCTCGTGGAGGAGAGCCCGTCCTCCCCCACAGCCGTCCTCCCTGCACGGTGCTCGGCGCCGGGCAGGAGGACCGGAGGCTGGGGCCCGGCACCCAGTGCCGACGGTGACAAGCCTTAACCAGGTCGGCGTGGAGGAGCAGGATGGCTCTCCAGAGGCACCGAGGTCACTCCGAGGTGTCCCTAGCTTCCGGGCGGCCCCTCCCAGTCCACTGTTGTGTCACTGGGGCCGGGAGCCGGGGGGCCCAGGGGAACCAAATGTCTCCCTGCAGAGTCCAGCTGGGCCCTGGGCTGTGAGTGTGGGGAGCGTCCCTGCGGAACCGTAAGGGGCCAGGTGACGTGAGCCACGGGGTTGGGGGAAGTCACCCGGCTGCGTCCAGCTGCCACCAGCTGGGAGTGTGTGGGACAGCCGGGAGACATGGGCCAGGTGGCCAGAGGTGGACGGACACGTACGGAACAAAGGGTCACGGCTCTGGAGAATGTCCTCGCTGGAGCTGGCCGGTCTTACGAGCCAGGACTTGGCCAAGGTCCCCGAGCTGCTGGGTCTAGATCTGGAATCCAGCTCCAGAGACCCCTGCGCTCCTTCTGTGAACCACACACGCTCCACGTCGTTCATAGCAAACACTCACGTGCCGCCCCTCGGCCCAAATCCCTCCGTGGCTCCCCGGGGCCTCCGGGAGAAAGCTGGATCCCCTGAGCACGGCACCTGCATGACGGGACCCCTGCTCACCTCGCTCGGGCCACGGACCTTCCCCTCCCGGCCTTCAAGACCCAGCTGCGTGCTCGCTGCCCCCGCCGCCCGACCCTCCCGAGAGGCCTCCTCTTGTCCGCCTCCACCCGGGGAGCCCATCTGAGCACATTAAGGACCGCGGAGCGGGCCGTGAGCTCTTCGAGTGCAGGAACCAGAACTCTTCTCATCTTTCGGTTTCTCCCCGGCCTCCAGCACTTAGCACAGCGCCCGGTGTGTGAGAAAAACTCCATTAATGTTCATGGAATTAATTTTCCAATCAAGAAGCGAGCGAGCGCCCGGGCAGCCCGAGAGAGGACAGACAGGAGCACTCTCAGCCCCCCTCCCCCGCCCTCCGTGTGCGTGACCGCGGCGGGGTCTCCGGCCACAGCCAAGGGGCCAGCAAGGTGGTACCCCCGCGGGGAAAACGGCAGCAAGGCCCAGCGGCCCCTCGGCTGAGACAGGCGCAGGTCACAGAGGGCGGTGGCCGAGCAGGTGCGCTGGCTGCCGAGTCCACTTGTCCCCCAGAGATGAGCCCGCCAGCACGCGGCTACTGCCACAGAGGGAACCGCGATCGGCGCCCTCCGGAGGCCGGGTGGTGACGTGCGCACCCGCCCACCCTGTTCCCAGGCTCCGCGAGCCGGCGCCGGAACAGGAGCGGCCCCCACGACCGAAAGGAGACCCCTTGGGGGCCCTCAGCTGTGATTGCACACCTTTTCCTTTCCACGTCCCGTGTCCCTACGCGAGGTAGGAACCGGGCGTTACACCTGCTGTGCGTCCCCGCCACCACCCACTGGGAGGGAGGACGGTGCCCAGCACCCGGCCTGCGCACAAAGAGGGTGGCCCACGCGCGGGCGGCCACGGGCTGGCCCAGACCCCACGGCTCCGCGGGAGGGTCACTGTGCTCAGCCAGGCTCCGCTGTCACCTGGCAAAGTGCCTGGGGCAGACCCACAGCCGCGCATCTGAGCCTTTCCTCCGCAGTCCCGGCCGCCAGCGGGAGTGTTTGGGTGGCGGAGAGCAGACAGCAGGCCGTGCGGACGGCCACGTCCAGACCTGCCCCTCAGACCGCCGGCTGCTCCTGCGGGAGGCGCCCCGGGAGTCAGCCTGCCAGTCGGAGGGAACGGCACTGGAGACTGTGTTTCCCTGTTTGGTCGGCCTCTTGGTCTCTTGTAATTTATCTAGTATTTCCCAAAAGGTCACCGGGTGGCGATTTCAATATCGTAAAGTTTGGAGAGATGCTGCGAAAGAAGTGTGCAAATTCCACGGG
Organism: Panthera uncia; assembly: GCF_023721935.1. NCBI lineage: Eukaryota > Metazoa > Chordata > Mammalia > Carnivora > Felidae > Panthera > Panthera uncia. The sequence goes on along the minus strand of NC_064813.1, from coordinate 66,670,914 downwards.
TTTACACTGGCTTAAAGGTGGTGTATTTTATGAAAGCGTCCATACTGAGTGCACTTTGGATAGGATTTGGTGACCGATTGGTTAGAGACCCAAAAGGCCTTGCTATTAAAAGCCCCGCTGTTGGGGGGGGGGGGGTGGTAAAAAGAAACAGATCAAAGGCATTTGCCAAGTAGGGTTTGTGGCCAGGCGAGAAGGCGGGGACGTGGTGGATGACATCACGGAGGAGCCGCCGAGGCAGGGAACCCCGACTGCCCCCTCAGGGGCCCCAGAGCTAAACCCAGTGTTTGTCACCCGAGGGAAGCTGAGCGAGGAGCTGTCTGAGGGACGAGAGCCCGGGCTGGCTGCAGGCCCCCTCTTGCTCCCGAAGCAGCGGACACAACGTCCCGGGGCTGAGGGACGGCTGAGGGTCCGCGCTCCCTCCGGCCCGCAGAGCCTCACACCGCCCGAGCCCCGCCCCCACTGTGTCCCCCTGACGCCCTGCCCGGTGCCAGACCAGGTACGCCGCAGGCCGTGTGGGGACCAGCGTCCCATCCCCAAAGCCACCAGGAGGAGACTCACGGGGACACCGGGCTAAGTCACCCTGGAGGGACTCGTCTAGTAACGGCGGCCGTGGACAGACACCTCAGGGTCAGGCCTCGGGGCAAACGCTTCCTCTCCCTCCAGACCCCACGCCAAGCAGAATGAGAGGCAGGGGGAAGAATGAAAAAATAATCCCCTCCCCTGGCTGGGTCCTCCCCGAGGCCCGCGTTACCGCCCTCAACCCCGCACACCTGCACCGGCAGCTGACGTTCGTGTCGGGGGCGGGGCTTCTAAAAACCCTGACACCCGGGGTTGCACCCCGACCCATAAACAGGGCAGGAGCTGGAAGGAGCTGGAAGCGTCAGCACCGGAAAGATCCGGGTGATTCCAAAATGTAGCCGTCTGGGACCCACCGAGGGGGGTGTGACTGTTACCCCCGCTGAACAAGGAAACTGATACTCAGGGAAGTTAAGTCTCAGGTCACACAGCCGGTACTGATGGAGTCGGGATCCAGTGCGCACGTCTGTGACTCCAGCGCGGGGCCCCCCAAACTCCAAATTTCTGCAGGCACTGTCCCCCCTACGCCCCCACCCCTCCCACCCATCAAGGCTTCCCCAGGACCAGGACCCTGCGGGCGGCCCTGGGGGTGTGGGGCAGCCCACTTCAGTTCTCTCCAGAACAAAGCCTGGCCTGAGAGCAGGGGGATGTGGGAGGAAAACACTGAAAAGTACGTGTGTGGGTGAGTCCCAGGCAGGTGAGGAGGAGGAGGGCAGGGAGGCAGGTGAGGAGGAGAAGGAGGGCAGGGAGGCAGGTGAGGAGGAGGAGGGCAGGGAGGCAGGTGAGGAGAAGGAGGAGGGCAGGGAGGCAGGTGAGGAGAAGGAGGAGGGCAGGGAGGCAGGTGAGGAGGAGGAGGAGGGCAGGGAGGCAGGTGAGGAGGAGGAGGGAGGCAGGTGAGGAGGAGGAGGGCAGGGAGGCAGGTGAGGAGGAGGAGGGCAGGGAGGCAGGTGAGGAGGAGAAGGGAGGCTGGGGAGCCAGTAAGTGAGGGAGGGACCGGAAGGCTCAGACCAGAAGCCCGGGGTCAGTCGGCCTCTCCACTGGCTGTGTTTCTCGGGGCACATCACTTCCCTCTCTGAACCCCAGGTCCCCCACTCCTGGGTCTGAGCAGGTGTAGGTATAGGAACACGTGTGGCCTCCTGCAGGCAAACCCCCGGCCCTCAGGGGGGCCTGGCCAGGCTGGGGAGCCCAGTGCACCTGCTGACCCTATGACCCCAGGAGAGGAGCCCCTGGGGGTCACACCCCACTCCTGCCCAGACTGACCCCCTGAGCAGGGCTGGTGGCAGGAGGCCGGCTCCACCCCACCAAGTACTGCCCCCCGCGTGGGGCCAAATGGACCCGGCATCTGGAGTCACCCCACCTGCCTGAAAGCCCCCCACTCCCCCTCCAGGCCGCCGACCCGCGCCCTGTGCTGGCTTCTTCCCAGGTGCCACACAGCGTCTGGTATCCCCACGGGGCTCAGGGCCACCCTCTGTGACCTTCCCTGGGCCTCCGTGACTTCCTGTCTGTGCCACTCTGTTCCTGGTCCAAACCTCTCTCCTGGCACGCGTCACCCACCATGTGCTCACGCCTCTTTCACCATGAAGACCCTCAAGGGAAGGGTCTGGTGTCAGCAGAGGCAGCAAAGCACCAGGGTCAGGATGCCCCCCCTCCTGGTCATCGCGGGGGAGGGATCCCCGCTGGCGCTTACAGTCTACACGGCGTGAAGCGCGGTGACTGTAAATGCGATGGTGTGTGTAGAGAGGGGCTCTGCACAGGGCCGGCCGCTCCACGGGGAGGTCGGTAAATGGGGCCACGAGCCCCGTTCCGTGTCCGTGGTCGGCACGCCGAGCAGGAGCCCCGGCCCGCAAAGCTCGGCGCCTACTGTGTACGCGGCCCCGACAAGCTGCTCAGCCTCTGCGGGAGCTAGATGCCCGCTCCCCGGCTGGGCTCGCCCTGTGGCCGCCGTGCAGACCCCCTTCTCCGGGACACGGAGCTGCCCTCCCGGTGCCAGCAAGCCTGCAGCCCGGGGCTGGGCGAGGGCCCAGGGCGGGAGGAGCAGGTGGCAGGGCCCGCTTCGCAGCCAGGGGCAGAGACCCTGGGAAGCGATGCCCGGAGGTGCCCGGGGGGCAGCCGGGGACATCCACGAGGGGCTCTCGGCCACACTGCCCGCAGCGCCCCAGGAAAGCCTATGATGCAGACGGCAGACACGGCCGCTCAGAGACGCGGTGGCCCCCGGGGACTCTCAGGGAAAGCTGTGTGTGCGTGAGGGGGGGCTGGGGGTCCATGAAGCCCCTGCACGTGAGAGGCCCGCTGGGCTGAGGGCAGGGGGACAGAGAGGCCAGCAGGGAAGGCACAGGGGCCGAGAGACACACAGCCCCCCACCCTCACGCTCCCCACGCTCCTCCAGGCCCCCCAGGATGCAAATCAGGTGCCGGCACAGATTTGCATAATCATGCATATTAAACTTACGGTCTCGTCAGGTTTTGGAGCCTATAAAGCAATTTTGCTACCTTTAACGGAGAGTAAGAATCACGGCGAGAGATCTCCTGTCCTTTCCTCATTCAACGTGAAGTCCCAGAATGTGAAGTTGGGGGGGTTTTCCTGGGGTCTCGGGACGGCCACTCTGTTGACACCTTGGCGGAGGTAGGAAGGGCCCCGCATCAGGTGCGCCTCTCACTCCACCAGAGAGCAGTCTGGTCCCAGGGGGCAGAGAAGGCAGAGAGGGCGGATGGGACCATCATCAGGTCATCTTGGGTCCCTGGGTGGTTGGGCGACAATGGGGGCCCCAGCCTGGGCTTGAATCGCTGCTTATTCTTCGCAAAGTGCTCTCACTCCGCCCTCTCCGTTGGTCCCCCGTCATGTTGGAAGGGCAACCTCCTTACCCCACCCTGCGGCTCCTCCCTACCCCACCCTGCAGACTGTTCTTACCCCACTCTGCTGCTCGTCCTCACTCCACCCTGCGGCTCCTCCCTATCCCACTCTGCAGCTCGTCCTTACCCCTCCCTGGGGCTCAGGAGGCTGGCCCCAGAGAGGGGCAGCTGCTCACCAGGATCAAACACGGGCCCCTCACGCTGTTTCCACCGCACAGGGGTAGGGAGCGGACCCCTTCCCACCCCTGCATCCCTCCTTGCCCAGGACAGACATCACAAATCAATCACCACACTCTCCCCACCAAGCTCACACCTTGGAATCCTTCTCAACACAGCCCTTCGGGCAGTTAGTGCCAATCGTTCAGGGCAGACCCCTGATGGAACCTGCTTGTCCCTTCCTACACCACACCCCACCCTCTCCTCCACATCCTGCCCACATCGCCATGCGCCACGAGCTTCTGGGAAGGGCCTACGGTCTCAGTGCAGCCTGGCCGCTCACCCACCCACTGGCTTCAAATGGGCTCCAAATGGAACCAGATGCACCTGCATTGGGGAGCAGGCCCAGAAGGGGGGTCTCACCCCCCTCAGGCAGTCACACAGGTGCACTGAGGCCCCCAGTGACTGACACACGTGTGCCTCAGGCACAGCGGGACCCGCGGTGTCAGGCTCCAGAGCAGACCACGCCTTGCTGTCTCTGGCAAAGAGCCTCCGAGGGTTCAGGCGGAAGAGAGGCCGAGCACACGGTCCTGGGGCCCAGCGCCTCCCCAGCCCGGGGACACCCTCCCCACCCCACCCGCCACGTCCGCTGAGCCTATCCAGTCTAGAGAGAAGCTCCCACAATCCTTCCACGTGGGCCCTCCCACAACGCTGTTTAAATCACGGTAATAAGACTCTGAAAGTGCTCATTTAGATCTTCACGCACGCCCTGTTATGCAAGGTGGGAAAATGTGGGCCCCAGCCTGTCTCCTGTCCCCCCTCCTCGGGAGACAGCGGCCGCCCAGCTGGGGCTTTCCTTCTGGAAGCCGGCAGGTGGGACACACCCTTGTCCCAAGTCCTGGCCACGTCTGAGGGCCCGTGTGGCCCCAGCTCACGGCAGCCACCCGCACCCCACATGCCTCACCCCTGCCCTGCCCTCCTCCCTGCGGGGTCGTGAACGCCCAGTCTCCATATCACCTCCACTGCCCCTGCCGCCCCCGCCAGTTTCCCTCTCCTGGACTATCTCCACACAGACAGCGCGGGAGGAGGGAGAATTCTCCGGGAGAATTTTATCACCGACCTTATCTAGAAGAGTTGGAACGTGGTAACAATAAAAGGCAGACTGACTTTGACTTAGTTGTTTCGGTTTTTTTTTTTTTTTTTAATGTTTATTTATTTTTGATAGAGAGACAGAGCATGAGCGGGGGAGGGGCAGAGAGAGAAGGAGACACAGAATCCGAAGCGGGCTCCAGGCTCCGAGCTGTCAGCACAGAGCCCGAGGCGGGGCTCGAACTCACAGACCGTGAGATCATGACCTGAGCTGCCCAGGCACCCCCATTTTTCACCCTCTCTGCAGAAGACGTTCCCCCTGGCCGTCTGCACTGCCCCACCCCTGCCCCACCCCTGCCCATGCAACCTGTCCACACGGGCCAGGTCTCATCTCTGGAGAGGCAGCCAAGGAGAAGAGCAGAGAGGAAGCCCAGCCCAAGAGGCACCGCCTCCCCCGGCCCAGCACAGGCGGGTGGTTCAGGCCCCCGCAGTCCTCAGGGCGGTCCTGCCCGATCTGCCCACTGTAGGCCCCATAGGAGGGATGCGTGTGAACTAGGCCTCAGTTCGTCCCGGCGCTTATCCACCCAGACCCATCACTGTCACCGTGCCCAGAGGCAGGCATCACAGTGGCCCCCAGACCCAACCCGGTCCTTGGCCCCGCCCCCACACACGGGTGGAGACAGAGGCGCAAAGCCATCCTGGTAATAAGGGCAGAGCCCGAGGCGAGGCCCGGTTTGCCTGACACCTTCACGCCCCCCGGCACCCCCCCCCCCAACCGGGCCCTGGGTTCTCCTCACGGGCCACCCCTCCCTGCCCCCGCCCCACCTCTGCACCGGGCACCGTGCGGCGACCGACACCCCTCACCCCTGGGGATCCCCGTGACGCCCACACTGCCCTGCAGAGAACCCGCGTGTCTGTCCGGGTCGCACAGGCAGAGAGGGGCGGAACCGGCGTGGATATCAGGCTATCGATCCCAAAGCCAGGGCCCTTGCCCCTCGGGACTCAGCCCGGGCTGGCCGTGTCGCCCCCGCTCCCGGGCACCACGCTGGGCTGGCCGGCGGTGTGGCTGGGGTTCTGGAGCGCTGACTCCGAGGGAAGTGAACCACGCCAGCAGAAGACCCCGGCGTGGCCCGATTCCTGCCGACATCCTCCTGGGATCCCCCAGCCCCTCAGAGCCCACACATCCAAGACAAAACTCCGTATCGCAACCCCTTCCCCGACCTGTGTCTGTTTTAAAGGCGACACGGTCCAGGGCGCCTGGGGGCTCACTTGTTAACCATCTGACTTCGGCTCAGGTCACGATCAGGTCACAGTTTGTGAGTTTTAGCCCCGCTTCAGGTGAGCCCCACTTTTCCCTCTCTCTCTCTCTCTCTCTCAAAAAAAATTTAAAAAGAAATTAAAAACAATAAAGGCGACACAGTCCTGCCCCACCCACCTCATCACGGCCAGTCTGTCACCACCTCTCACAGATGAAACATGGTGGCCGTTTGTTGGGCGAAGAACATTGCACCTGCGTTCTCCACGACCACCCTGCGGGCATCACTACCCCATTTCACAGGCACAGGGACTGAGGTGCTCGCCCGGCCTCACAGCCCACCAGCCGGGCTGCGACCTGGCACGCCCGGGGCTGTGAAAACAAGCAGGAGGGGGCGACGCCGGGCTGGCGGCTGCTCTCTGGGCCGGGCGGGCTCTGAGCGGGGACGGGACGGCCCGCAGCGACCTGCACGTACAACCGGGGTACTCAGGGTGGAGACGGGGGGAGGGGGGAGCCCACAGCGCCTGCCCCCACCGCAGCCTGCTTCGGCCCCGACTTCCTCCCTGGAACCATGGCAGGGCCCTCCCGGCCAGCCTCCTGCTTCGGCCCTCCTATGAGCCTGCCGTGGCTTGGCCACACTGCTGTGCCGCTCAAAGGCCTTCCCTCCCTCTCTGAGCCTTTAGACCCGAGTGCCTGCTGGGCAAGGCCCCGTGACCGGCTTCCACGCCCCTTTCCAGCCTTCTGTTCCCAACACTTCTGGAAAAACCCACGTCCTCCGCCCCTCCCTGAGAACACCCGGAACTCTCCGGCTTCGGGCCTCAGCCAGACTGTCCCTTCTCCTTTGTCCCACAAAGCCTTACCTTCCTTCACAGCCCAGCCCAGCCCTCACCTCCTCCGAGAAGCCTCCAGACATGAAGAGGCACGGGCGTGGCCCCAGCACGAAGCTGTACCTGCCACCGGTGCCCGCCCGCTGTGGCCTGACCACCCCAGACCACGTGCTGTCCGCCTGTGTCCCCCTCCGAGACCAGTGCCCAGCAGAGAGCGGGCGTCAGTGAAAGGCTGCCCGGTAGAGGGTCCTCAGCCCCTCAACATGTTGGTGCGGACCCTTCCCCGGCTGCAAGCCCTGCCTCTCCCGGGGGTCTTGAGCTCAGAGCAACACTCGTCTCCCGTCGTGGCCACGGGGGAACCCAGAAGGATCCTAGCAATGCCCGGGCCGGCGCACCCTACTCTCCCCCTGCGAGGTCTGCTCACCCAGCTCTGTCTCCCGCTCACGCGGTGCAGAAATAATGGCCCTGCGTTTTCCTGCAAACTCCGCGTCCCAGATGGAGACCAGCCCCACGTGCTCAAGGAAATGCGAAACAAGAGGCCGGATGGAGCAGGTCTGGGAGGACACCGTGCAGCCTTGCAGGGGCAGGGGCGTCCTGGGCTCTCCCTCCCCCGAAGTGTCATTCAGGGCTGGGGCAGAAAGTCTACAGCCAGTCCCATGGCCTCTGGTCAGCACGTCGCAGCTGGCCGAGCGGCCCCTGGCCCCAGGTGGCTTCAGAGACACCGCTGTCCCATTTACGGACCTGACCTGGCCTGCGGGGGGGCCGCGAGACGCTAGGAACAAGGAAACGCCCACTGAGGCCAGTGTTGACCCGGGCCTTCCCGCCCCGGCCAGAGCCACTGAGCAGAGGGTGTCGTGAGGGTCTGACGCAGCATCGACCGGTTCTCGCCTGAGAGCCGGGGAGGGCCAGTCCCCCAAAGCAGGGTCTCCCAACCTCTGTGACATGTGGGGCCGGGCGATTCTTGTTGTGGGGACGGTGTGGCGTGTGGTGGGGTGTCCACCAGCCACCGCCCCTCAAGATGTAACACCCTTCCCCGACTCGCAGCAATCGATGATGTCAGCAGGCACCGCTGAGGGTGCCCCTGGGGAGCAAAGTCACCGCAGTTGGGCAGCCCTGACCTAGAGGCAAGGGGTTGGGTCCCAGGTGTCATGGGGAGGGCGCTATTCACTCTCCCCATCGATGGGGAATGAACCGGCCGCCCTGGAAGGAGGAAGGGCCGAGGGCCAGTCCTTCCTAAGTGTCCGGTCGCCGAGTCAGGTCCCACATCAACACCACCTCACAAAACGGCAAGATAGGCACCATCACCCCCTTCTCCACGTGGACAGACCCCAATGTTAAATCACCAAAGTCCCACAGCTGACAAGGCTCAGGGTCCCAGCGGGCCTGGGCTGCTGGAGCAGAGTGGCCCCGGTCCGCAGGTCCTGAGACCCTCGTCCTCCAGGCCCAGGTCCCAGCACACGTAGACCGACGGAGGAGGCCTTAGGAGCGAGGAGGTGTGGACCCTTTCCCGAGTCCCCCCCACCCACCCAGCCGTCAGGGGGCAGGTACGGCGGCCCCGTGCATGGTCCCAGAGAGCCCTGGACACTGGGCTACACGGCGGTGAGCGTGAGGCTGGCAGGCCCTGCCGCGGTGAGGCCTCTCCCTAATCCCGCCCCACGCCCTGGTCAGGTGATGCGCGGGAAAATTAGAAACGCAGATCTGGGCCATGCTAGGGGTGCTTTCCACCGCTCAGGACCCTTTTCATTCATCGAACTGCTCTGGGGTCAGCCTAGGGCAGGGAAACCTGACCTTGAAGCATGGTTCTGGCCCAGAAAGACCCCAGCGACCTCCCACGGCCTCCGACCCGTGACCGTGGTGGTGCTGGAGGAACAGAGAACTGACGTGAATGCTGTTGAAATGTGGCCGGTGGCCACGAACCGTCCCCTGGAATGAACAGCAGGAGCCATCCATCCGTCACGGCGCGGGGGCCCGGGCAGAGCCTTCCACGCCCCGGGCACGTCCTGTGACCTCCCACCACCTCTGGGGCTGCCACCCCCTGACGCACCTCAAACCTCAGTCCAGCCCCAAATCCCACCTTCCCCCCAGTCTTCTCACATTTGTTTGGCCCTCTCCTGACTCCCCTCTGTCTCCCCGCCGCCCCTTCCCCAGCACTACCACACCCCACATCCAATCCCCAACTTCCCAAGGATCCAACCGTGTCTCACCCTCCCGCTGGTCCTGCCCCCATCCAAAGCACCATGACCCTCACCTGGCCAGCGGCCTTACCTGGGTCCCTTTGCCCCACCCCCTCCTCTGTTCCCAACTCTGTGGCCAGAGGGATCCTATTAAAATGTATGTCAGACCTCACGACGCCCCTCAGAGACCCCACCTCACCCGGGGGAAGAGCCAATTCCCGCAAGATGGACACCGGCCACAAGACCACTGAGCCTGGCAACGTGGCCCGTGCAACAGGATTTCTAAGCATATTTCATTTCCGATAATTTACATTGAAAATCGATGGTCCGTTCATTTATTGGGAAAGCTGTAGACCTATTTGCAACAACTTGGGTGTCCAAGTCCACTGTTTTAGCCACAAATTTTGAACTCTAAAGGCAGATCTGGGACTCCTCTGAAGATCTGTGCCCCACTGAGGGTGCTGTGAGACGCACACCGGATTTCAAAGACACGGTAGGAAAAGCAGAAATTAACTGTCTCAGCAATTCCTTCCATTGATTATGTGTTGAAGTGGTAATATTTTTACTATATCGAGTTAAATAAAAAAACATTAACGTGAATTTCACATTTCCCTTTCACCTTCTCTAACACGGCTCCTGGACGGTGTGAAGTTCCAGACGTGGCCCGACTTCGGTCTATACGGGCGTGGCCGTCAGACGCTCAGATGTGGCCCCGACCCGGCCTCTTTCCTCCTCCTCTTTCAGCTCCGGAAAACCCCCTCATCACATGTCACCTCTGGGGAGGCCCTCTCTGCCTCCCCAGCCAGCTTTGTGTTTCTTCAGGGCATTTAACACCATCTAACGGAGCTCGTAGGTATATTACAAAGTCTACTGTCAGTTTCACCTACTGAAACGTAAGTTCCTGGAGGCTGGGGTTTCTGTCTGCTGTGGTTTCCCTGCTCTGTCTGCAGAGCCTCCAACAATCTGGCCCATGATAGACGTTCAACCACATCCGCCAAATGCACAGAGTTATCTGTTTTCCTGCTGGGGTGCCTACTCAGCTGCAAATTTCTCAGGGGCAGTGCTAGCACATAGTAGGCTCTCGTGTGGTAGGCTGATCTGTTCCCAGGATCACGGGGGAAACAGAGGCGGCCTGGCCACCACGGAAGGCAAAAACCAAGTAGCAAGGGTCCTTGAACCGCACATGTGCCCCCCCCCCCACCGCCCCAGGAAGGTACATGTCCTTTCCTTCCCATCGATTTTTATTCTCCCAGTGAGAAGACAAATCTGTTTCCCTTCCGCCAAAAGGCCTCAAGCCACGGCTACTTACATTATAGTAATTAAATCCCTGCTGCTAGGAGAGCTCAGGAGTGAGCAGGCCTCACGCCAAGGGCTGGCCTGCAGGGAGGAGGCAGCAGGGAGGGAGGCTGGCCAGAAGGGCCTGTCTCTCTCAGCTGCTTCCCGAGTGACAAAATCCACTTAGCCACAATGCCTTCGCAGGCTTTCACTCCCGGGACAGGGGGCCTCGGAAGAGGACCAGCTCGGGGAACCCCAGCCTCCCCGGCTCACTCCCTGGGCCTCACCTCCCCACCGGAGTGGCTGTTCCAGCCACATCCTCACCTCTCCCATTTGCCAGATGACAAAACCGAGGCCAGGAGACAAGCCTCCCCACCCCAGCGCAGGGACGTCCTCTGCACCTGCACTCCCGACTGGCACTCAGCGCGGGCCCAAACCACATCACGTGCTCTGCCTGTGGGGTGTGCCATTCAATCCTCACAGTTGCCCCAGAAAGAGGGTTTCTGATTAACCCCCAAGGGTAAGAATAGAAACACCAAGACAACTCGCCCAAAGCCACGCACGCAGGCAGTGACGGAGGCAGGCTGTTCAGGGCCAGGCTCTCCTGGACAATGTATGCAGCAGGGCCGGCTGGGAGGCGCCTGTGGGCACATGAGAGACGGGGAGGTAGGGGGAGGACAGGCAGGAACGGAGACCCAGCAGGCCTCGTGCACCTGCTTCTGCCCCGCCCAGCCCGCCCGTGAGCCCCACGTCTTGCTCGGTCAGTCCTGGACCCCACAGCCCGGCAGGACACCAGCACCTGTCGGCCTCCTGAGCCAGCTACAACTGGAGACCGAGGGTCGGGGAGCAGAGGGCAGGGAGCGGCTGGGTTCCTGGGACAGACATGGGCAGGACGGACAGAGGAGAGCGAGCCATGAACTGGGGCTCCACGAACGGGACGAGGCAGGGGGGGTGGCTGCACAGAGACAGCAGGGGGTCGGGGACGGCCCCACAATTTGGGTTCTGGTGAGCACATGCGTCTGGACGTTTCCAATCACACGATGACAGTGTTGGGCACTTCCCCTCCGGGCGAGGGTGGAGTCACGGCACCCCCACCCCCAGGTCTGGAGGCCGAGGTTCCAGAGGCTGACCACCCCCCCTCCCCCACACGGACGCACAGCCAGGAAGCCCAAGAGAGGGGATGGGAATGCGGGGAAAGAACACACTGTCCCCCTGGGGGACCTCGGCCCCAGAGCCCAGCCTGCCCTGCCAGCCTCCCGGGGCTCCTGGAGAGTGAACAAATCCCTCCTCCCAAACCCGAGGCACTCCCCCTCCCCCGAGCTCCAATCACCCATGGGAGGGCCTGGGCCGGAGCAGGGGGGGGGGGGGTGGCGAGGCTGGCAGGGTGGATGCCTCCAGGAGAAGCACTTTGGCTTGAGAGGGCCAGGCCACAAGGTGGCCACACAGGGGGGTGGGCTTTGAGGGCACTCGTGGGTTCAGACCACAACTCCACTCCCTCCTGGCTGCGAGGCCCGGGGCAAGCCTCCTGACCTCTCTGAGCCTCGGGCGGGCCATCTGTCACTCGAGGGGGCTTTATGAGGACTGAATGAGACAAGAGGCAGGAAAGCCCTGAGTCATGTCCCGGTCTGGCCTCGTCTTCACTCCTGAATAAGACTGCGTTGCTTTGTTGTCGTTTTTATGGAAAGAGAAGACGTTTCCACTTCATGAGAGCAGCGTGTTCCTCCGAGCTGCTGGACAGGAGCGTTACAGGCGGCCCTGCCCGGCCACAAGGAGACCCTCGGGACCCAGCCTCCACCCCAGACTTGCACTCGGCTCCAGACATTCCATCTCCCCCTGGGGCACCTGCCCCTCACCGGCGGGCAGGGCGGACCCGGTCTGTGGGTCTGTGTCTCATGCCGAACGTCCTTCCTTCCGGCTCAGCACCGCCACACTCCGGGAGCAGTGACAACGTCTGGTCCAGCCCAGAGCAGGAGGGCAGGGAGTCACGGGACCAGCTGAGGGATCCCGTGGGATCCCGTGGCCACTGGTCTCCGGGAAGAAAAAGCAGGCCTCAGAGACCCGCGCGGGCCTAGGAGCCCCCTGGGGCCAGGTCTAAGCCATGCTGAATCGCCCACCTCCAGCCTCAGCAAAAGGAATTACAGTCCCACTTTCCAGACAGAGGCCACCGATCAAGGCCACACAGCTGGACAGATCCGTGGTGGAAGGCTGAGCTGTTTCGGGAGGAGTGGGGGGAGAGCAACACATTCCAGAGGAGAGTCCCCCGTGGCTCACGCGGTGCTTACAGGCGCGGACCCCCGCAGTCCTGGGAGCTGGAACGGGGCCTCCCCGTAGCAGGCGTACTGGGCCCCGGCCTCGCCCTGGCCGCTGGCCACGCCGAGAGGCCTCGGACAAGTCGCACAACTTCCCTGGGCCTCGCCGTCCTGCGAGGAGGCCCGTGGCCCCTGCTCTGCCCCCCTCACGGAGGTGGGCAGGGGCCACAGCCACCCAGGCCAGCACACCTGCAGGGCCGTGGCACGTGGCTGCCCGGCTTACAGGCTCCACCCCGGCCAGGTAGCCACCGGCTCCCCCGGGGCCCCCCTTCACGCCACCAACAACACCGCCGCTCGGAGCCCCTCCAAAGGCCCGACCAAAGGCCCGACCGAGGGTGGTGCACCCCGCCCGAGCCCTCATCTTGGAGGAAGGCGACATCACCTCGGTCAGCGGCTCCCGGCACTGCCACGTGGGGGCCTGTTCGGGCACTGGCTGAGCAAGCCGACCCCCGACCCAGTAGAGGCCGGAAAAGAGAAAACATGGCCAAGCCCCAGGTCGTCAAAAGCAGGAACCTTCTCACGAAGGAGAACAGCTCTACACGAATCCCTGCGAGGATGCAGCCAAGCAGGCGCCCGGCCAGGAAGGACTCCCCTCGCGGGCCACCGGGGGCGGGGGGGCGGGGGTGCGGGCCACGAGGCCGCCGGGCCACGAGCTCGCTCGCCCCACGTGCACACGGGGAATGCTAGGCTGGCAGAGTCTGAGGCGCCGGCCTCACGGTCACCCGGCAGCGAGGGGCTGCCCCAGGCCGGCCCCCACTCCCCGCGGGCTGCCCCAGGCCGGCCGCCAGCCTGCCAAGGCCTAAGGCCTAAGAGTTCAAGCCGAACCAGACCACGATTCCCACGGGTGCCGCCCGCCGGCCCGGGGCCCGGGCGCTCTCCAGGGCCGACACCAGCCAGTCCAGCCCCCGGGGGAGCGACCTTTCAGGCACCTGCCCGCTTGCTTGACACAGCATCACGCCCGTCCCTTAAGGAAAAGGCCCAGCAAGCGGCCTCAAAATAGCAGGTGCCAACGTGCGTGTTATTTCGCACATCACTTGCGTGTTGTTCATTTAGCACTGCCGGGGCCCCCGCTCAGAATACAACTCTTGTTACCTCACCACCAAGTAGCCCCGTGGGGGGGACGTGCCCCACACGGGGCAGGCGCTGACCCCGGCACGACCTCCCCGCCCGCCGCAGCACAGAGCCCAGAAAGCCTCAACCCACAGGCCCCACATCCCCGAATTCCCTGTCACGGGTCTCAGAGGAGAGCCCGTCATCTCGAAGTCACACGAGAAAGCCCCAGCGCTTCCTTGGTCCCCTGGCTCTGTCCCAGGCGGCCCCCCCGGCTGGCCCTCTCCCTGCCGCCCCTGCTCTCGGCCTCGTTCTGCCTGGTCATCGTGTGTCCCCCTGACCTTCCTCCTGGACGCTCGGCCTCTGGCCTGACTCCATAGGCTTATTTTTGTTCCCTCTCCACCTGTCCCGTTTGCACGGCCACACCCGGTCAGCTGTGCCCAGGCCGCAGCTTGCTGACCATGAGCAGGAGAACTGGGTCCCACGAGACGAGGCCAGAAGCCCAGGCCAGGCTAGCGCTGCGGCCCCTCCTCCTCCCGGGGAACGTCCTGCTTCCTCTCACGGCCCAGATGCGCCCGTGCAGACCCGTCCGGGAACATGACCGGGGCTTGTCGTCCAAGGGGCGGCCGTCGGTTTCATCAGAAAGGGGGCACAGGCCACACGTGCTCACCTGGTCCAGAGCCACCGGTGTGGGAGGCGACCTGCGCGCCCACGGTCCTCCGAGTGGCTGTGGGTCGGCGGGAGCGCCATGTCGGCACGGGGCTCCCCAGGGCAGCAGCGGCACGTGTCAAGGCTGAGTGCGCGCCCGGTTCTGCACCGGGTGCCGTGCTACGGGCAGGGCCGAGATTCCCTCTTGCCGTCTGAGAAGTGAGTTTCAGATCCAGGAAACTCCCTGAGGACCCACCACCACATCCTCCCTCAAACCCCCAGCAGAGGCCTGTGGCAGCTCAGCACAGGGAGACGGCAGGTGCTGGGGCCCTGGGCTCTGGATCTAGAACCTTCTCTCCTGAGAGGGGCACCTGGCACGCCCACGCACCCCTGTGCACCCCACTTCCCACCTGCGAACAGAGCGGCTTGTAGCGACCCCAGGGCCACGATGGGGTCGCGAGGAGCTGAAAGCACGGAAAAACCGTGAGCAGTGGACAAGCCGAGCCCACGGTCACCCCCAGTGGGCACCCGGGTGGCCGGTACGGAGGAAGAGGCCTCCCGAGGAAGGGCAGGGGCCAGAGCCCGGGGCTGGCGCCAGGTTTGGGGGGCAGGGAGCCTCACAGCGAGAGCACTCGTTCTGTCTGTAACCCCCACACCCGCCCTGTCCATCATCACCCGGGGGCAGTACGGCCAGGCCTCCAGCACCGCCCCGGGGCCTGTCCACCACCTCACCCGGCACCCAGGCTGCACCTGCCCCGCTCTCTCCGCCCCTCCCCGGTACAGTTCCCTCCCTCCCAGTGTGGGGCACGCGGGTCTCCGGCCTGGCCACCTAGATCTGTCTCTCTGCGGAATCATAAACAGTTTCTCCGGCAGCAGCAGGCGAGGAAAGGCCTCAGCTCGGGAGTCAGATGGGCCGAGGGCCCCGGGTTCTCACCCCAGCACCGCCGCCCACTGACAGCGTCCGGCCTGGGGACTTCTCTATGAGGGGACGGGACCACACCCACGCCTCCCAGCACTCCAGCCAGGACAGAGGACAGCCATCGAGGCAGAGCACAGAGCGGCCCCCGCCTCCCCCTCGCCCAGCGGCCGGCACAGGGCCAGCCCCCAGCCCTCCTCCGGCACCCTTGCCTGCAGCCGAGCCCCTGGGGGGCCGGGGGGAGCCCGGGGGCGCCGCGGAACCCTGGCCTCCTCCTGGCCTCCTCCTGCAGACTTTCCTCCGCAGAAGAAAAGGCCCAGAACTTCCTCCCCGCGGCTCCGGGAACAGCGTGGCCTCCCAATCCCCCCCTCATTATTTAAAGAGGAATGACTGATTCTTTCCCTCTCCCTTTGGGGTTTGGAAAGAGAGAGAAGGAAAACAGGTCCGAATGAAGGGCGGGCCTGCCGCTGAGCCAGCACAGCGGGGCCTCCACGCTGCCCCCTCACAACCTCACTCTCTCATACGTACTCATTTTCTCCCCCAAACGTGCTTTACAAATAACTGCCACAGAACCAAAGCTCTGTCTTCTGAGTTTACATTTCCATCCAGGCCGCAGCTTCTCTACGGTGGTTACTCGAATTTCCTTTCGGTTTGTGTTGCTTTACCTTCGATGTTTTGAAGTTACCTTCGCGGTCTTTGGACCGCGGCCTCGCCAGTGCCCCTCCCCGAAAGCTCTGTGAGGGGCAGGCGAGGGGGTCCCCCAGCTTTCCGATCAGCCTGCACAGCAGACACGCCCAGCGATGGACGCTGCTTGGGGGGCAGGTGGGGGGGGGCAGGCACCCCGAAGTCCCTCCCGGACGGTTACAAACAGCGTGACGATGCCCAAGGGGAAGCAGGTACTGTTGAGTCGTCCCCTCTGGGGTTACAAACGTTTGACTCAGACGTAGGCCGTCGCGAAGCTCATAAATAAGGTCGCCACCACCCTGGGTGGGAGCAGGGCCTTGCTTCCACGCTCTCAGGGCGGCTCACGAGTCCTCCCTGGGCCAAGACACTCAGCGTGACCTCGGCGTAAAACAGACCCCTGGCTCCGACCCTCCCGCCTCCTGCCGCCGTGCCCTGCAGGCCGTGACGCAGGAGGGTCCCCGGAGGGCTCCGTCCCGTTCAGCAACACCAACACACCGGAAACCACAGGCACGGGCACCCCGAGGCCGCTGTCCGCAAACACGCCGCCTACCCGCCCAACGCGGCTCCCGGGTCTGGCAGGAGGCGCGGGCCGGTCACCCCGGCTGCCACTTTGCCCTTATGCAGACAGGGGCTTCCCGCGCGGGGACCCGCGAACCTGCTCGGTCATCCGGGCTGGAGGCCGAGGGTGGACCCCCTGACCTCTGTGAGGTCAGCAAAGACACCCCACAAGTCGGCCCGAGGGGACCCCGTTTTCTTTGCAGCGCGGACGGCCAGGAGCCCAGGCCCCCCTGGGCGTGCGGAGAAGCCTGCCTCCCCCCCACCCAGGTGTTCTGAAGGAGGAGGAGCACTGGAGCCGGGGTCGGGGGGAGGCCACGCGTGGGAGGAGACGGGCCAGGGGGACCCGTGGCCGCGGCGGCCCCCACAGCAAGGCCAGGCAGGGGCAGCGGGAAGAGCAGCGGGGCCCCCGGCAGCGGTCAGTTCTGCCAGGGAGGTGAGCCCGGGGGCGGGTAGGGGCTGGAGGTTGGGCACACACGGGGACGGAGACGGCTGCCTTGTGGCAGCAGCATTTCTGCCCCCCCCCCCCCCCCGGTGGTCACAGCCGACACCAGAGGTCCCTGCGAGGAGGCCCCCACGGGACCGGCCAGCCGGGGCCGGGGGCTCCTCGGCTCCGAGATGGAGGGGGCCGGGCCCTGTGGTCCCGGTGCACACAGCACAGCCAGAGGTGTGCCTCAGACCAAGTCTGGAGGAGCACGGAATGCCAGGGCGTCCCCAAAGCATCGCTGCCTCCGTCCTGACAGGCACAGACGTGACAGACCACATCCCTGGGACCTCTCGGCGGGACCTCTAACCCCGGCCCTGCCACGGTGTCTACGCCCTTGACATAAAGCACCTATTTGTTTTTTTAACCCTAGACTCTTCGTCCAGTTCAGGGATAGCCCGGAACCAGTCGGAGCCCACGAGGGCCGCCTCGGGCACTTGTCTGCTACGGGGTGGGGGGGACTCATGGCCCCGCCCCTCCTGCCATCTGGACCCTGCTTTGGCCCACCTCCCGCCCCCCTGCGTCACCTCAGGCTTGTGAGGAGAGGACCGAGGACCACCCTGGCCGACTTCTCACCTCCTCACTCTGGCTCCCTTTTGCACGAACTCTGAGCCTCAGGGCAGGGCCAGGTTCCGTCTCCAGAGAGCCAGCCCCACGTGGCAGATTCTCCCCCAGCAACGAGTATCGGCCAAAGACGCAAAGGGGGGGTCCACAGCCCCGTGGAGGAAAACAGAGAGCTCCAGAAAGCTGCAGGTCTGGCACCCGTCAGCCGCCTTCAATCACTCGGGGAAGCAGCGGGGACCCCTCCGAGGGCCCGTGAGCGGGAAGCCCCCCACCAGTGCACGGCTACCAGCCCGCCTGGACTACGTCCACACGGGTCAGCAAAGCCACCCGGACACCCAGAGATCTCCAGCGAAAGAGAGGCCAGCCCAGCTTTCCCAGCTGGCGACACTCCTTCCTCCCCCAAACCCGCTGGCCACGGTAGAGCCTGGGGGCAGACGTGCCCTCCCTACCACCCACCCGTGATCGGAGGTGCTTCCAGCCCCTCTCAGAACTTCTCCCCGACAAGACGCAACCTCTCACGCCACTGACGAGCGTTAGCTCCCAGTCTGTCAAGGGCCCAGCTGATTCCGGAGCCAGAGTTGGTGGGAAAGACCTCTCTGCCCTCATCACCACTATTAATAACAATGACATGAGGCCCCGTGTTGGAGCCTTACACTTAGCAAGTTCGCTCTCCCCACTGACAGCCGGGGGACCGGCTCGCAGAAGTTACATGCTCGTCCGAGACCACAGCTCTGGAAGCGACCGAGCTGGGATCCAACCTTCACTCTGATTCCCTAAAATGATCCTGTTTGTGTCTGGGACGAGAGGGGTAGCCGCCTTCCTCCTCCTGGGTCCACGGGCCCTGACACGGGAGACCCCAGGAAATGCTGCTTCCCGAATAGACGGCAGACGGGAAGGCTGGCAGGCAGGGGAGCGGGTTAAAGGGAGCCTTGTTTCTACAGCCAGGGCTGTCCCAGGGGCACACAAGGCAGCCACCGCACCAGCTGGGCCCAGCAGGACCTTCCTGGTCATAACCCCTCGTGCCGCCTTGAGCACCAGCGGTTTAGAAGCGGGGGACACCCAGCCCGCTGGCCCCCTGACCCTTGCTCCACACCGGACCCCGCTTCCTCCGGCTCCGGGTGAGGCCCTCTCCCTGCCCCGGCCCCTCTCCTGCCAGTGGCAACCCTCCTGTGACATGAAGACCACGCGCACAGACCTGCCCCAAGCCGGGTCCTCCGAAGAGCTCCGACCCCCGGGGTCACTGGGGTGCTGGTCTCTCCCCTTCCCCCCACCTCCTAGTCCCGGGGCCTTCATCATTCTCCCTCGGTGACGGCTCCTGGTCCCCACGGGTGGCTGGAAGGAGCCAGAGCCCCGCCGAGGGGGACAGCCCCCCCCCCCCCCCCCCCCGCCCCCCCCCCCCCCCCCCCAGGCGGCCCTGAGAGCTGCAGCCTTCGGGCATGACTAAGTGAGCTGTTTCAGCCGGGAACCCCACTCACTTCTGCTCTCTGAGGGGCTCAAACCCCATGCTACGGACATGCAGCCAGCTGGGGCGGCCCCCTCTGAGCAGCTGGGGCCCTGGGGGACCCTCTGCACAGAAGGAAGTCTAGGTCCTGGCTACTCAGGTGGCTTGACGGTTCTGCCCGTGCCCTGCTGGAGAGAGAGGCTGGGGACAGGGAAATCCGATCAGCACCTCCTAGGTTTTTGCGGCTGGATCTCAACAAGGAATGTGACAGCCCCACAGCAGCTGGGCCCAGCCTGAAACAGGCTCTATTTGAAACCTCCAACAGCTGAACCCCTCCCAGCCACCCCCTGCCCGAAATGACAAATAGGAAGAGAAATCCAAGGGACAGGCCAGCACGCACACATGCACTCACACACCCTCCTCCCCAACAACAAATCGGGGGTGAGGGGTAGAGTGGGAAGAAATCCGCTTGTCCAATGAGTGCCCAGGTCCCCCGAGCCCTCCAGCCCGCAGCACGAGGGCCCCCAGCAGGCCGAGCGTGGCAGGAACCCACCTGCCGGGAATCACCATCCCCCCCCCCCCCCGCCCCCGCCAAAGGCCGTGATCTCCAAGCCTGAGGCTGAAGCCCAGCCACCAGCCGCCCCGGCTGCGCACACGCTCCACCTGACTGATCCGGGAGCCCTGTCAGCCCATCTGAGGGAGAGGTGCTCCCCGGGGCGCAGGCCACGGCGGCACCCACCTGCTCTGCTGGGGACACCTGTAGCCATTTTCGTCAGGCGGCAGCAGCTTTATTCTGAGTGCTCTCTCCCGAGGGAAAGGACCGCGGGTTCCCTCCGCCCCTGTTTTCACCCGTGCCCCCCCCCCGGGAGACTCGGGTCACGGGTACGTTTCTATTTTGCCCAAAAGTCTGTCGGGGACGAGGAGGAAAAGAGAAACTTGGGAACAGGGGGAGAAGCCGCAGAGAAGGGACAGGCATGGAGTCCCCACCCCCCACCCAGACATTTATTTCTCTTCCATCCTGGGGAAAATGGAGTGGAGCAGGGCGGGAGCGGAGGGGGAGTCGCGGGGACTGGCAGGCACATCAAGGCAGAGTGTAATTAATTGGTGCGTGAAGCCGCTGGGCTCCGCTTTGGTTCGCGTGAGCCAGGAGGAAAACGGTTTCTCAGAAGGGACTCTTTCAACCTCCCCGGCACAGAGTCTGCAACAGACACAGTGCACGGGGGGTGCTCCCCCCAGAAGGCGAGGAATGAATTCTCCCGGGGTTGGGAAAGCAAGCCAAGTTCGAGCGCTCCATCTAATTGAGCAAACGCCTCTCCCCACCACCGCCCTCCATCAATCTTCTCTCCCTTTCCTCTCCATCCATCTCTCTCTCTCTCTCTCTCTCTCTCTCTCCCCTCTCTCTCTGTTGCTACCTACATATTCCTTTTGTTCAAGGTATAAAGAGAAACTGCAGCCCTACCTTTGAGTACAAACCCCAAGAGAGCTCGGTCTCTATCACCATGACAACAATTCCAAACATCCCAAAAATCAGAGCATAGTCACTGAGACGCTTCCTCTTTTCGAACAGGGCCCTCCTGTGTCCCAGCTTATAGCCAATGTTTTGGTTTTTCCGTTTGTTGGCTTTGGGGAAGGTGGCGCTGCCGGCGGAGGTGGCCGGGCCGGGGCCGGGGCCGGGGCCGGCGTGCTGGTGGTTGTGGGTGGCGTTGGGGGGGTGGAGCAGGGTCTGGTGGGTATGGTTGTCCTCCCGGGAGGAGATGATGATCTCGGGGGGGTTGCTGGGGCTGAAGAGCTGGAGGGGCTGGCCTTCGGGCTCGGCCTCGATGAGGTTCCTCCGGGAGGCGCTCAGCCGGCTCAGGGGCTTCATGACCCCCCCGCTGTACTTGCAGGAGCTCATGGCGATCTCCGTGAAGGGGTTGCTGTCCCGCCGGTGCGCCAGGGGGCTGGCCTGCCGGTGCCGGCCGCCGCCAGCGGGCCCACTTGTGGCTGTGGAGCTTGGAGAGTGGCCGAGCAAGTGGTCATTGAGATTGAACTGGCTGCCTTGCCTGGAGGAGGGGCGGAGGGCAGCGGTGGAGTTGGCCGAAGGGGGGCCCCTGAGCGTCGTGGGTGAGGAGTGCGGCAGGCCGGGCTGGACGGGCTGGCTCTGGACCTGGGCGAGCAGAGACAGGGGACGCGCTGGCTGCTGCTGGGGCTGCTGCGGAGGCTGCAGCAGGGGTCCCGGGGGCTGCTGGGGGGCTGCTGGGGGCGGCGGCGGCGGCGGCGGCGGCGGCTGCTCATCCCCGGACGACGGGCAGGGACCCTTGGGGTCTTCATCCAGGTCCCCCACCCCCGAGTCATGGAAGTGCCCAGAAGTGTCCATCTTGGGGCCTGGCTGGATTCCCTGCGGCACAACCCCCCACCCCAAAGCCACCCTCGCTCCAAAGATGTCCTCAGAGGCAGCCGGGCATCCAAGCCCCCAGCAGGTGTCCTGGCCCCGTCTTCGTTCTCCGGCTCCGGTTCTCTGGGGCTGCCCGGGGTCCAGACGCCGCCACTCAGGGGTGCATGGCCCTGGGCAGGAGGGGCCTGGGGCAAGAAGAAGCGGGGAAGGAACTCCGTCTCAGGAGGCGGCCCTCTGGGAGCGCGCACGGCCAGGCTCAGCCTCGCTCCTCGCGGGCTCAACAGCTCTGCTCTCCCCTCCCGCGGCCAGCGCTCCGCTGCAGGCCCAGCCCACTTGGTGGCAGCGGGGCTCATTGGCTCGGCTCGGGGCGCCGCCGCCTCCTGACTCCGCCCCCGCGCGGGCTCCTCCCCGGGGGAGGGGCCCGCCGCCCCCACCCCCCACCCCACCCCCCCCCCCCCCCCCCCGGCCCCGGCCCCGCGGGGCGGGGCGGGGGGGGGTGTTTCCCCCCCCCCCCCCCCCCCCCCCCCCCCCCCCCACCCCGGGCCGGCCCTCTCGGCTGCGACAGGTGTGGCACAAGCCGGCGAGGCGACGGGGACGTGCGCGCGCGCGGCGCGCTGGGGAGGAGGAGCGGGGCCTCGCAAGGAGGGGGCTGCGCACCCTGACGCGAGGGTGGGGCGGGCAGGCCGCCGGTCGTTACCGGCCAGGGTCTACCGCAGGTCGACCCCAGACGCCCGGGGACGTGGGCCTGGTGTCCCCAGTTCACAGCCTGATGCTCCGAGACGTTGAGCTACAGCTCCAGGGGTCACAGAGCAGACGGGCCCCCCAGTCTCCCGACCCCAGGTGGGTAAGCTCACCTACTGAACGCCGGCAGTAAGCGTGCAGGCGCCGCTTTGTTACTTCCACCCCCCACTTCAACCCTATGCAAATGATGTCATCATTCTCCTTTTACAGATGAAAACTGAAGAACAGATCACACAAGCACAGGTAAGTAAATTGCCAGATGTCACCGGACCGGTGGAGGGTGCTGGGATTTGAACCCAGGTCAGCGGGACCCACAGCTGCTATCCCGTCCGCCCGGAGGCCTTTCCACTGTGCTGCTCAGGGCAAAGCGGGTCCTCCATGAAGTGGCCCGCGTGCTGGGAAGGAACCAGAGAAGGCTTGCAGGAAAACCGGCCTTCCCACAGCAGGGCGTGTGAAACAGAACAGCTCCCGGGCGCTGCGGCGTCACCACAGCGTCTGGCAGGAAGACTGAACCCCCCCCCCCCCCCCCCCCCCGGCCGTGGCCACTCCCCCACCTGATCTGCCCTGTGGGGCCCTGAGAGTCAGAGCTGGGAACAGCTGCCCGCTTCCCAGGTTCAGAGCCATCATCAAGTATTTATTAAGCTCCCACTGTGTGCAAAGGGAGTTCCAAAGAGAAGGGAGCAGAGCAGAATTCATTTCCCCTTCTAACCGCAGCTGATTTAGGGATCAGTGAGGAAGGGGAGGTGACGGGATCCCCAGGCACAGCCGGGGTTTCAGAGGGAGAAATGATTTTTCTGTCCAGGAAGGGGAAAGGCAGGAGAGCCATACACCCCGGTATGTGCACACATGTGTGTACCTAGGTGAGCGAGCACTGGCCCACAAGCATGCTCGTGTGCACACACGTGTGCACGCGCACACACATGCACACACACACAGTGGGTTTCTAAAGCAGCTCTCTTGAATGCCGAGCTGCAAGTGGACAGAGCTCCCAACAAACGGGCCAGAGAGCCCTCTGCGTGCCAGCCTCACCTCTGCAATCCCTGTTGGCTGCGATTAAGAGCTAAATATTACTTGTAATCTAAGCCACAACCCCAGAAACCCGAGTACGGCTGCACACAATAATCCCGATGGTGGTTGTTCTCACCAGCGACGTGGTCGTTCCCCCTGCACCCCCACCCCGCCGGCACCAGTCATAGCGCCCGGGTCAGACCCGAGCCTGGCGTCTCCCGTGCTTGCCCGTGGCCGTGCAGGCCCTCCAGAGCCCACCCGCCCTCCGCATGCCCTGCCCTCCCTCCCTTTCCCCTCTGTCTTCTTGCTCTTCTCCCCCCACCCCCATCCCCAGACAAAGCACCTGTTAGGCTTAATGATTTCCTAATAAATTAGTTGTTAGTAGCCCAACGTGCCGTTAGCATCGGTTCTCAGTGCCAGATACAGCATCTGGGCTGTGAGAATCATTGTTCAGGGCCAGGCTCCTGGGCATTTCTGTGCCCCTCCGGCACCGTGACCTGCCTCCCGCTTCAGCTGACCCTTCTGGGCCAGCCTCCCGCCTCCGAGTCTCCCGGCTGTGCCCTCTGGATCCAGACAAGGACTGTTACACTATGTCCTGCTGTCACGGACAGCGTGGGGGGACCAAACTGTGCCAGAGCCGAAGGTCCACTGCAGACTCTTCTGGAAATGGCTGGAGCTGGACAGCGGAGCCACGGAATCGGCTCCTCCACGCGGCCGCCCTGTTGGAGTGGGGAGAGCGCAGAGCCCGGGCTTTCGTGGCCGAGAGCCCAGGCTGGAGTCCCCTCTGCCACACGGTGGCCACGCGACCACAGGCAGCTAACTACCTTCTGATGTTCAGCTTCCCCCCCGAAAAAACAAGATAAAAGTAGGGTCCCCGCCTCTCGGGGTTGGGGGGAGGGACAGATGCGAGCGGGTATTCGCGGGCCAGCCCACCGGACCACACTGGGAGCTGCTCAGCCCGGCCCGGATGGCATCAGCTCCCCCACCCTGGCCTGCCGCCTCGCCTGCCCTCCACTGCTGCGGGCCGAAGCCCCCCTGCTGGGAAGCCCCAGCCCGTCCCCCAGCCCCCAGCTACACCCAGGTCCTCAGAACAACCGGTGACTTGGAGCCATCAGCCATTTTACAGAGGAGGAAACTGAGGCAGCAGGCGGGTGTTAAAATTTGCCCGCAGTTACTAACGGGGACCTAGTGGCATGGCCAGAATCAAATCCAACCCCAAAGCCCCAGCACTTTCCACGTGTCCCGAAATCCACATCAGTAGGGCTCGGTCTTCTTGGTATTTATTAAACTAAACGTAATCACAGGCAGCCCTCAGGAGCTTATGGTCTCACCACAGAGGCTATACTTTCATGGATGAAAAGGAGCCGCGACCGAGATCCCAAGTGTGGTGGAGACAGGACGGCTCATTGAAGGCGGAGGTAGCACACTGAGGCTTCGTGGGGGTGGTGGCGCTTGAGCCACACGATGGGCTCTTCCTTCAGGCGAATCGGCCTCTTCAGGCGCCTCAGAGACGCCTCGGGCTCGGTCCCAGCCCCCTGCAGGAAAGTAAATATCGCAAGAAAGCAAGCCAATGAATTTTCCGGTTTCCCCCTGCACACAAAAGTTCTGTTCACTCCGGGCGCCCGGGGGGCTCAGTCGGTTAGGTGTCTGACTCTCGATTTCGGCTCAGGTCATGATCTCCAAGTTTGTGAGTCCGGGCTCCACGTCAGGCTCTGTGCTGTCAGCACGGAGCCTGCTTGGGATGCTCTGTCCTGCACGCTCGCTCTCTCCATCTCTCTCTCTCTCTCTCTATCAAAAATAAATAAACTTTATTTTTAAAAAGTTATGTTTACACTACGCTATAGTTTACTAAGTATGCAATAGCATTATCTACAAAAACCACCGTATGTACCTTAATTTAAAAATACCTTATCGAGGGGCACCTGGCTGAGTCCGTCAGGGGGTATTGACTCTCGATCTCGGGGTTGTGAGTTCAAGCCCCATGCTGGGTATAGAGATTACTTGAAATCTTTTTGAAAAAGGCTTTATCGCTAAAAACTGCTAACCATCATCCGAACTTTCAACAAGTCGTGCTCGCTGATGACGGATCACCATAACAAATATAATAATGAAGAAGTTTGAAATGTTGCAAAAATTACCAAAATAGGACACAGAGACACAGAGGGCGCAAATGCTGTTACGAAAATGATACCGATAGACTTGCTCGACCCAGGTGGCCACAAACCTTCCATTTGCAAAGTAAAAACATGGAGTATCTGCAAAGCTCAATAAAGCAAGGGACAATAGATAGAGGGGCACCTGTTCAGGGACGAAGGCCAGCGGGTGCGGTGGGGCTTCTGGGCTCGGGGGAAGCGAGTGAGGCTGCGCTCATCAAGCCCGGGAAGGAAGAGACGGCCTTTGGCCACCAGCCCCACACCACGCTGCCCCTCGCCCCACCTCCTCTCCGCTCGCGCCCCACCGCCTCCCTCCTTAAGCCCCAATAATACCCGCTTCCGGGTCCTCCAACAAGCCATGCTTCCTTCTGCCTGGCATGCCCTTCTGTCCTCTTCATCTAACAGGTTTCTCTTTACCCTTCAAGAGATGACTCACAGGTCTTCCTTCTAGAAAGCCTCCCCTGAGCTCCCCAAATCCAGATCAGGGGCCCTTCTTCTATACTTTCACGCCCTGTGCTCTACCCCCGTCTTTATCAAGCAGTGTGGCTGTTACCTGTTTGTGTGTCCTTTTCCCCCTTGACTGTGACCTTCTTGAGGACAGAAATGGTGTCTTGTCCATCACTGTAATTGTCCATCACTGTAACTGCAGATCTTGCCCATAGTAGATGTTTCATAAAGGTGAACTGAACTGAAATTAAAATCCAGGAGAGGTCATTCAGAAGCAAACAAGAGGACGTTGTAGCATTTTCCACAACAAATAACCACCACGATTTCCCCGTCGGTGAAATGAATGACATAGAAGAGATGATACCTAAGATCACTGACCTTGAAGTCCCATGATCCGTGCTCTGTGGAAACTGTTGCTGCCAAAGGTAGAACTGTCTGAAAACAGGGTTAAGGAAAGTGATGATTTGTGGCTTATATGGCTGTCTTTCCCACTAGACTGCGAACTCAATGAGCACAGAGAAGGCGCCTCATTTTTTTCTGTATCCCCAGAGCTAAGCAAGGATCTACTCAGTAAAGGTTTATTGGATGGATGGATGGATGGATGGATGGATGGATGAGGGATGGGTGGACGGAGGGTGGGTGGATGGATGGGATAGACGGATGGAATTTAGATATAGGATAAATAATAGTTTTTAGAAAATCCCATGAGGAGGGCTTGGGTGGCTCAGTTGGTTGAGCATCTGACTAGATTTTGGCTCAGGTCATGATCTCAGTTTGTGATTGAGCCCCGCGTCAGGCTCTACACTGAGTGTGGAGGCTGCTTGGCATTCTCTCTCCCTCTGTCTCTCTCTCTCTCTCTCTCCCCCCCCCAACTAAATAAATACACATTAGAGAGAGAGAGAGAAATAAAATAACAAGGCTTGGCATTTAAGGGATATCCTTAACCTTCCAAGGAGAGACAGTATCAGAAAGTCAACCACACCCTCCCTCAGACCCTGGACGGTTGGGGCATCGGACCAAACAGCTTACTAGCCCATCCAGGTGCGGCCATTACCATGTTCTTATCTAGAAGCCTTATTATTTTAATAATAAAAGCAACTCCAGGGTCCGAACAGCACTCGCACATGAACTACTCCATCCCACCTCCCAGCAGCCCCGAAAGGCAGGTCAGGAAGGCTCTAGTGCCCATCCTTTATGCCCTCACCCTGTAAACTAATAGTTAGAAAGGTTTAAGTGACTCGCTTGGGTCACCAGTTAGTCGGGGATTTGGACCTGGACCCCTCTGACCCTAGACTCCCGCTCTTTCCCACTCGTGCCGCGGGGAATGCCACCCCCACCCCACTCCGTATCCGGTCCTACTGGAATTTAAGGTGAGCACGCAAAGCCGTCCCAGACCTCCCCTCCTCTGCCCCTTCCCCCAGCGTGACATCATCCCCTCCTGAATTCCCTTAGCACCTTGCTTGTGTCTTTCTGGGGACGCCTTCACCTCACGCCTTGTGCCGTAGCTGTCTCTGTGCATGTCTTTTCCCTGTGTGTAATTCACACCACAAGCCCCTTGGTGACAGGAGCTTATGGTGTACATTGTAAGGCACACACACAACCCTGCACCTCCCCCAACCCCCCTCCCCACATGCACTCAGACCTGCACGGAAGCAGGGAGTGAGCGGGTCTGCACACACGGGAGTTCAGGTCACTTTGGCCCCGGACACGTTGCTTGCCCCTTACCTGCCACTGGCCATAGGAGGCACTGACCGGTGAGCAAAGTTCTCCTGGGTCCCCGAATGACCAGATGCCCGGGCGGGGGGCTCACAACTAAAACCCACCCAGCCTTTTCCAGGCCTCAACAGAGAACGGGTAAGGCAAGGCCACGGCACCCCCCACCAGCAGCTCCCGGCCACCCGTGGGTGCTGGCCCCTCAGCACCACGCTGTCCCCTCCAGCCTCCTGCTTTGCCGGAGAAAAACTGAAACCTCACCCGGGTCGCTCTGATGGGGACACCCGGCGCAAGGAGCCACGCCCTGGGGCATTTACTTGGAGCCGGGCTCCTGCTCCGGTGTTTTCGACAAGCCAATGGGGTAAGATTAGCGTCCCGTTCTGCAGACAAGGAAACGGAGCTCCGGTTCCGAGAAGGTGGCTGGCTCGCTCTTGTTCTCGGGAGGCAAGATGCCCGCTCCAAGCCAGAAGGTCTGCCCACTCACCGGCCACCCCTGCATGCAGCCACCGCCGCCGAGAAAACGGGCCTCCTGCTCCAGCTTCTCCGTGAACCTGCGTCGGACAAAAGGAGCGGGAAGGTGGGGGTCTGTGGGGCTGACGGGGCTCCTGCGGGTCCGGGCGAGGCCTGAGGATGGTGTGGAGCCGCAGGGAACGGGGGCTCGGCCCGTCCGGCTCAGAGCCACCACGGTCCCGCCCGCGGCACACCAGCAGGTGCCCCGCTCTGAGCGCACAGACCCGGCCCGTCCGTGCCTCCCTGCGCAACTGCTTGTGAACATCAGACACGGTTAAATGCCTCTGCGGCAGCTTT
The DNA here is from genome assembly GCF_023721935.1 of Panthera uncia. Lineage (NCBI taxonomy): Eukaryota > Metazoa > Chordata > Mammalia > Carnivora > Felidae > Panthera > Panthera uncia. The sequence goes on along the minus strand of NC_064813.1, from coordinate 66,642,819 downwards.
GGGGGGAAAACTGGCGCGTCCGGCCAGATGAGTCAGTCCGGATGCCGTGTCTATTTACTTGAGGGGTCAAGGCTCAGAGCAAAGGTGCGGACACCGTGTCTGGAGAGAGGGCATGAGAACTGGGGAGAGAGAGCACTTTGTCACCGTGCTGTGGCCGAGGGAAGGCCCCTGCAGATCCCTGCTTGGCCAGGGCACGGCTCTCAGCCTCGTCCCCAGAGCCTGTCTGCCCAGGACTGACAGGGCCCGTCCGGGGTCACAGGGGTGTGTCCGCTCCGGCCCCACGCTGTAGTAGCATGGGTGAGGGCACCCTTGCCCCTGCAGAGATTCAGCTTCCTGGGGGCAGGGTTTCTGTCTGCTTCGCTCCCTGGGCCTCCCCAGTGCCTACCACAGTGCCTGGCACAGAGCATGCTCCTGGCCCCAGTCCCAAGGGCTCAGAGGAAGCTAGCACCTCCAGCAGTGTCACAAGCCCAGAACAGGCACCCGAGCTGCCCCGGGGAGGGCCAAGGCCCCCGGTGCGGAGGGAGGCAGTGAGCCCGTCGCCGCCACCCTCGCTGGACCACCCTCCTGAGTTAGGGGACCGCGAGATCCACCTCTCCCAGGGGCCCGGCGGGCACCTGAGGCCTGAGCCCTGGACGCCAGCTGTTGCTGTCGGCCCCTCCCCAGACCCCAGCTGGCCGGTGGCAACTAAAGCAGGGAGGGCCCGGGGGTTCGCGGCCCAGCTCCGGCCCCGGGACTGAGGCCCAGCGGGCTGATGCTCACCAACCTGCCCCCCCACTCCGCTCCCGCGGCCTGCCCCGGTTTGTGGGGAGTGTGGCACCCTCTGCTGGTGGCAGGTGCGCACAGCTCTGCACTCCCTGCTCCCGGGAGGCGCGCGGGGAGATCCCAGGCAGAACGCCCCCCCCTCCGCCTGCCAACCACCTGCCTCCTTCCGTGGAGGCCCAGGGGTGCGTCTGGGGCCAGGATGCACCCTCGTGAACATTTCGCAGAGGTAGCTCCTCCTGGCAGGTTCCTTGACTTTTCCCCCCATCGGGGAAGAATTACCCCTGCTGCCACCCTCGGTGATGCAGGAGGAGAAGGCGGAGGGGCCACGAGCGGCCTCCAGGCCCCGCCCTCTCAGCACGGATGGCCTCCCTCTCCGAGATGGGAGGTCGCCTAGGCCCACAAGTGAGGTGAGGACAAGGGACAGAGCCAGGGTCCCCTCAAGGGGCCTCTCCTCGCTCGATTGATTGCTGCACGGCCCTGGCACGCCACCCTGGCCCTACCTGCCGGC
>NC_064813.1:66637642-66641449 GCF_023721935.1 Panthera uncia | reverse complement strand
CCCCCCCCGCACCCCTCCCCCCGGTTCCCCCCTCCCTTCCTGCGCCCCTTCCCACCCCTCCCCGCCAGCTCTGCCCTCCCTGCCAGCTCCGCCCTCCCCCGCCCGCGCCCCTCCCCACCCCTCCCCACCAGCTCCCCACCCCTGCCCCGTGCCCTCCAAGCCCAGGCCCCCGGCTGCAGCCCGGCCTCGGTGCCCAGCACTTTGATATGAATAATGCAGAAGGGCAGGCATCTGGCTCACTTCCCTGCTTTGCCCCCTTCCCTCCTGGTACAGTGGCAGCTGGAGGGTTGCTATGGACACTGTCCCTCCTCAGTGACAATCCGCAGCCGCCCTCCCTGCTGGAGTCCCCAAGCCGCCGCCCGACCGCCAAGCCTGCAGCAGCGGGAGGCCTCGCGGAAGCGCCGCAGGGGGAGCAGGATCAGATGGGCTGAGGGGAAGCTGGGAGGCGAGATGGAAACTGCACGAAATTGGAAGCAACAAGCTGGACCCGTGCAGGGAGACTGACAAACCGCAGTTGGCTTAGCCAGAATTGGAAAGGCAGTGGTGTCTTGACAGGCTCCCATCGAAACGGACATCAATCACTCGGACAGCATCCCTGGGGCAGGTGCAGGGAGGGGGGTGCAGAGGCCCCGCAATGGAGTGCACGGATGGTGGGCGGGGTGGACGGGGCGTGGACGGGGCGGGGGCGTGGACGGGGCGTGGACAGGGGCGGGGAAGGGCAGGGGCGCGGACGGTGGGCAGTGTGCCTGAGGGGGGCAGCGGGGAAAGACGGTGTGGGTGGCGGGCATGCGGGGCGGTGGTGGGTGGCAATGGGCCGTGGCGGGGAGGGCAGCGGGCGTGGGCCTTGTCTGCAGGAGAGACCTTGACGGCCCCTGGCCCTTATGTAAGGACAACCACGGAGGTCTTCTGAGCTGGACTCGTGGCCACTCTGCTCCCCCGCCTGAGGACACAGCATGCGCCCCTCCACCGATAATGCTGTCTCTGCCTTGAGGACCAGAGCATAATACCTTCTTGAACATCGGTCCAAGAGATGAGGACAGTGTCACTGTTATTCTTGTCCCTACCACGAGACCAGACCTTGTTCCCCACCACTGAGCTCTGCACCATGAAGTCCGACACCCTCGCCCCTGTCCATGTCCCACAGCTGCCCACCTGCGGGTCACCAGGTCACCAAGACCACAAGCCTCCACCTGCCCAGAGACCTCAGGCCCACCTGGACAGAGGGTCCAACGTCAAGCTTCCTTTCTCTGCTTTCAACCAAAGGCCACATGCTAGCGGGCAGGGCACAGCTGGCCTCACCCTCCAGGGCCCCAGTGGCCACAACGGGCCTTTAATGGGAGGGCCTCTGGGACAGCACACCGGGTCTACACTACACCCGCTGAACACATGCACGATGGTGGGGTGGCCTCGTAGGCTGTGCCCACCCCACTCGGGTGTGGCCATGAGGGGGGCAGAGTAGCTTTGCCTTGCCCTGACCGCCCCCACACACCCCCTTCCCGGGCCCTGACCGCCCCCACGCGCCTCTTTCCCGTGGCACTGACCCTGGAGTAAGAGTAGGAGCAGCTGAGGAAGCCCGTGTCCAGCCTGGAAGGCCCTGGAGACAGAAAGACCCAGACACAGGCAAACACACGCACACGTGAGAGCCCTCGGACACGTGTGTGCATCTGTGTACATGTGCAGAGACAGGGAGGGAGGGAGGGAGGGAGGGATCAAAGGTTTTGCCAAGTCCCCACGTTTATCTCTCTCGTGTTTTATTTCTGCCGTAAGATACAGGCAGCAAACCAGAAAGCTCTTCCACGTCCGGACTCTGTGGAAATTCCAGAAGTAACGTTGAACACAGGGCCACAGAGTCCCCACAGAGTAGGCGTAGGGCAGCCAGCTAGGCTCACTCACGAGCGGTGACTCAGTCCAACGCTGATTTTACAACAAGCGAACTCCCATCCCAGCTCAGGAAAGCCACAAATCACCGCCCATCCTGGACCACCAGGCCACTGGGCCACTCAAGGACAGTCCTGTCACAAACGTTGGGGCCAGGGAGTGGAGGGTCTGCCGTCCTGGGCAGGAGGATGCGCAGCCCTGCGGCCTGGTGTTGACTGCAGCAGAGGAACCTGCTTTGGGCAGAGGCACAGCCCCACGCGGACTTCCCGGGGCCACGGCGCAGCCTACGGCAAGCGTTTCCGACGGAGCAATGGATGCCGGGCTGTAGGGAGCCCTCGGTGGTAGAAGGTGCCGGTAAGCAGCAGCCTGGAGGGCACGTCTCGAGACCGAGGGGCCTTCGGACCTGGCCACGACCTCTACCTGGGGAACCTTGTCTTCCTGCTCACAAGCCCAGGAGATGCGGGAGGGTCAGGGGAGAAGAGAATATTTCGACTCCAGATTTCCAGGCTGCCCGTCACTGGATGGGGAGGCAGGGTGTGCGGCCCACCGGGGGCACCCCTCCGTCGCTCCGTCACCGGACCTGGACTGTGGCTCACAGTCAGACCCGGCCAGCACCGGGGAGCACCTGCCAAGAGCCCGGTGTTGTGCAGCTGCCTCTGTGAGTCACTTCTTGTTCCCCTGTTCCACCGAGCAGCTGGGACCCCATGAGGCCCGTGTCCTCCCCAAAGACCCAGCACTCTCATCTCAGCCATTTTCCTTTGGGCACTTGAAAGTCCCAGGTCAGAATGGCACCAGGGTGAGGCCGCAGACCTCAGAGAGAATATGTGCCCCGGACCCACCAGGACCCTAACAGGGGTGGGGGGTATGTGCCCCAGACGCACCAGGACCCTAACGGGGGTGGGGGGTATGTGCCCCGGACCCACCAGGACCCTAATGGGGGTGGGGGGTATGTGCCCCACCCCCAACAGGACCCTAATGGGGGGATGCAATGCAGGAAAGCCCGCCTCCTCCTTGCGTCTGAGCCTGTGATTTTGTGACAAGAGGCGGCTCCCACGTTCCTTGTGGCCGTGGTTGCGGGGGCTTCTGGGAGGCCTGGTGAGCCACTAACCCTCTTTTCTTGGTGCAAGTTCTTTTTCGTCCTGCAAACCTGGCGATTAAGCCTCCAGCACAGGCAAACGTGAGCCCGGAGTGTAAGGCCAGTGGCTTTGTACTGACTTCTGGTTTCCGCCCCCATTAGAGAAGCTTCTGAACCAGCCAGGAGGGGCAGCCCCGGCAGATCCCGCGCGTCTGGCCCCGTCAGTGGTCACTGCTCCACCTCCTAACGAAGGCAGGGAAAGCGCCATCCCCCTCCCCTTGCCCAACAAAGAACTTTTAGGGTCCCACGTGCTGTCAGACCCACGGATCTTGGCCGATGGACCTTCCAGTGTCGAGAAAGGACAACACTACAAGGATCCAGAGACACCTGACCCCCAGGTCTGGGACTGCAGGGACTCGATCTGTGTGTTTGGATACCAAGACAGGAATTTTCCAGAAGAATAGAGTGCCAGGGACAAGCAAGCAGCCAGTATCTCCTAGGTAAGGCTGGACCCGCTCGAACCGGAAAGATCCGGTCTCCTCGTGGTGTAATGGGCCGGAAGCACTTAGCACCGCGCCGGCACGCGGCGGGTCCCAGGCAAACGCCCCTTCCTTCTCTGCTCGGTGCATCCCTCTCCCGTGAGGGTGTCCCGCTGGCGGAGAGGGAGGGGGGACAGCAAGGAGCCCTCCACTACTGCATCAGGAGCACGAAGGCGCTGAATGCGGGGAGCACAGCCACACCCAGTTCCTGCGGTTGCTCTGGAGGGAAAGGGCCAGGCCCGCGGCTTTCCACGGGAAGGCGCTCTGAGCAAAGGAGCCCTCGGCCACGCCACGGGGCCGGAGGGGGGGGGGGGG
>NC_064813.1:66570139-66637632 GCF_023721935.1 Panthera uncia | reverse complement strand
GGGGGGGCGGCGGAAGCCGGTGACTCAAAGCAGGTTCGGGATTATCTGCTGCTTCCAACCATCCACGTCCCTCATCACCATGGAGAACTGAGAGCTGGGTGTATCTGCCTCCCCCTCAGTGCTGGTGCTGGCATTAGAGGCGTGATTTGTACTTGGGGCAACGGTGGCGAAGGGACCCGGTCTCTGCAGGAAATTCTCTCCAGCGCCGAAATGTCATGAAATAGCTCTCTGCACCTGGTCCCTCCCCTCTTGGTCCCTTTAAAAATGGCTGGAAAGAGGAGCACCTGGGGAGCTCAGTGGGTTGAGCGTCTGACTTCGGCTCAGGTCATGATGTTGCAGTTCGTGGGTTCGAGCCCCGTGTCCACCTCTGTGCTGACAGCTCAGAGCCCGGAGCTGCTTCGGATTCTGTGTCTCCCTCTCTCTCTGCCCCTCCCCCACTTGTGCTCTCTTTCTGTCTCTCAAAAATAAATAAATATTTTAAAATTCTTTTTAAAAGACATTTGGGGTGCCTGGGTGGCTCAGTTGGTTGAGCATCCGACTCCGGCTCAGGTCATGATCTCACGGTTTGTGGGTTCTAGCCCCACATCGGGCTCTGTGCTGACAGCTCAGAGCCTAGCGCCTGCTTCGGATTCTGTGTCTCCCTCTCTCTCCCCCTCCCCACTCTCTCTCTCTCAAAAATAAATACACAAACTTAAAAAAAAAAACACAAAACAAGGACGTTTATTATCCCACACATTGAGGACTGGAGAGGTTAAAATCGTTCTAGGGGCCATTAATCTGGTGGCATGTGTCCCCATGAACAGAGGTTGTTTCTGACTTTCTGCCCTACTGTCTTCAGCATGTTGGCTACTTCCTCATGATCACAAGATGGCTGCAGTGCCTCCAGGCATCCCATCACCACCCTTCAAAGTCTAGAAACAGTAAAGAGACACACCAATCTTGGATCTTCTTTTAATAGAGGAAAACCGTCCCAGAAAACTGTCCTCCATGTCTCACTAGTCAAAAACAGGTTACATGCTCAGAGCTACCCCAATCACCCACCGAGGCAGGTGGGGGCCATGTTGGCTAGACTGGGGCCTGTCTTCCTCTGAAGCAGATGCTGACGGGTTGAGCACTGAATCAAGGAATCAGAGATTCAAGGAGGAAGCGAGCCCAGCACTGCGTCCACCAGACCAGCCGGAGGCCCAGATGCACTCACCATAAGGATTCTCCCCCACCAGGACAGCTCCCCAGTGTAGACGGCGAGGACGGTGCCGGCCCAGTGTCCTTGTGACTCAGATAAGAAGGGGTGAGACGCTGGCTCGCACCGAAATGAGAACCGCCAGCCTTACTGTGAGCTCGCTTATCTAGAAGACACACGTCCACCTTCCTTAGAGAGATCTGGGGAAGGGATCCTATTAAAGATGTGGCCTCCACGCACCCGGGAAGCAAAGCCTCTGGCGAAGGCCAGCGGGCCGCGCAGGTGATGGGCGCCACTGCGCGGTGCCCGGGTCTTTAATTTCCTGCAGGAAACCTGACGGCTCCCTGTCTGGAGATGTGTCCGCTCACGCAGGAGCGGGGAGCCGGAGTGGAAGAGCCCTTCACACTTTCACGTCACGGACTCAGGCTCCTTGAAGAGACGCCTGTCCAGAGACGCGCCCGCCGACTCCGCCCCCTCTGAGCACCCTCATGGGCAAGTTGGGGCTCGCTCTTTGGAACCAAGTAAGGGGGTGACCCAGAGCCAGGCAGGCGACAAGGAGGAGGGAGGAGAGAGGTGTGCGGAGCTGGGGGACAGAGCAGCCCTGGGAGGGCCTGCCAGCGGCTCGAAGGCCGAGGGGCCGGCCGCACGGAGGGGACACGTGGAGGGAAGGGAGGCCGCGGCAGAGGACAGAGGACAGAGGACAGAAGAAGGAGAGCCCGAGGGGAAAGGCCTCGAGGGCTCGGCACACAGCCCCCCCGGCCACCACTTTCTCAGGGACTCTTGTCAACACCGACACTTGCCGTGGGAATTTCCAGCTGTGGGTCACCTTCTCGCGGCCGAGGACAGAGATCCAGGGGGTCACGCCCCGTGTTTCCAGCCGGGCAGGACCCAGATGTTTCCAGACCCGGGACCAGGCGGTACTGAGAGGCCGAGCGGTCATTTTCCAAAGAGGCCTGGGACACACAGGAGTCTTGGTTAAAGGGAGGGAAGACACAGCCAGGACCCCCGGGGTCGTGATGACGTGTGTGCTCAGACCTTCGACCCTTGTCCTCCTGAGCCCCGCGGCTGGGAGGACCGCAGTCTGCAGACAATCCACACACCCCGGCGTCCCTCACAGCGCACGTGGGCATCTCCAAAAGTAATCCCCAACGTGGCATACGCTGTGTCCCTCGATAGGCTGCCTAGAGAACTCTTTTTCATCCCTCAAGGCCCTGTTCAAACGAGCCTCCTTCGTGAGACCCTCCCTGATCCCCACAGCCCCAGACAGGGTCAGCCATGACCTCTGCCATGAGCCTCCGACACTGTAGGGACTCCCAGCGGGAGTGGCTTGTCCTTACGCGTCTGTGTGCCCGGCGTGGGGGACAACACCAGGAACAGACAGGGATGCCACACACTTGGGAACTAACAGATGAGCAAATAAAGAAGTCTGACTAGAGCGTGAGCTTCTCAGCTCACACGGAATTAAATCAAATCCCAGAACTTTGAAGCCAACGGGGCTCGGTGTTCACCAAGCCCTTCTCACATCCCTGGAAATACTTTTCTAACCTATGCCAACCTGTACACATAGGAGGCTTTCAGCGTTTTTATTTACTTCTCAGGGGCGCCTGGGTGGCGCAGTCGGTTGAGTGGCCGACTTCAGCTCAGTTCGTGATCTCACAGTTCGTGGGTTCGAGCCCCGCGTCAGGCTCTGGGCTGACAGCTCGGAGCCTGGAGCCTGCTTCGGATTGTGTGTCTCCCTCTCTCTCTGCCTCTCCCCTGCTCGCACTCTCTCTGTCTCTCTCTCTCAAAAATAAACATTAAAAAAAATTACTTCTCTGAATTCTCATAGTAATATTTGCTTGCTCATATAAAAATCTGGAAAGAACAGAAAACAATAAAGGAGAAAACGTATAAGCCACCTACCTGAAGTATCGTTAACGTTTAGCAGACTGCAGTCTTCTCTGTGCATTGTGCTTTCCCTGCACAGCTGAGACCGTCGGTTTCAGCGCAGTTGCAGTGAGCGTGTACCTGATACTTTCTGTCTTGCTGATTCCATTAGAGGAAGCCGCGCAGATACGTTAATTGCATCCCACTAAGACACCACCACCAACCCCACCCGCCTGGCATCTTCGTTAGGTGGCGCCGCGCTCCCCGTCCGGCTCCAGGCTGTGCTCAGCCGCTCACGAGTCTCAGGCACTTGTCAGGTCCTGCTGTTCCCGGCGCCACTGCCCTGAACCTCCGGGAGGAAGGTGTGTGTGTCTGGGCAGCACCAGACGTGGGCTCCGGAAGGGCCTCCTCTCGGCCAGCTCGGGCGCAGGGGACGCTACGTGCGCTGGGGCCCGCGAGCTGACCCTAAAGGCAGCACCCCTGGTGTCCGGACGCGCACGAGGTGAGCTCAAGGGGCAGGACCCGCCTGTCTTCTTGCCATGACCCACCCGGAGCCTCCACAGAGCCCAGCACGTGGTGGGTGAGTGAATGAGTGAGTGAATGAGTGAGTGAATGAGTAAGTGAATGAATGAGTGAATGAATGAGTGAACGAATGAGTAAACGAATGACTGAAAGAATGATTGAACGAATGAGTGAACAAATGAGTGAACGAATGAGTGAATGAATGAGTGACTGAACGAGTGAGTGACTGAGTGAGTGAATGAATGAGTGAATGAATGAATGAGTCAATGAATGAGTGAATGAATGAGTGACTGAATGAGTGAATGAATGAGTGACTGAGTGAGTGAATGAATGAGTCAATGAATGAGTCAATGAATGAATGAATGAGTGACTGAGCAGTGCGGCCAGGGGTGGGTGAGCTGTGCCTTCCACGTGTCACACCCCACGACGGCAAACACAGAACCCCAAGCCTCTGGGGAAGTCTGGGGACATAATGTGGCAGTGGCAGGACAGTGTTCCACGTGCCTGGGCCAGAGAGTGGCGGGGCGGCCAGACCACGGCCCCAGCTGAGCCGCAAACACTAAGGAAGCGGGAGGCCCCCATCTCCCACCCCCTCCCTCTCTCACACCTACACAGTCACTGCTACGCACCTGTGCCTCTCCGATGGCATCCGGGGCAACCAGCTGGACAGGAAGCCCGCCAGGTGAGGAAGGCCATAGCGGGGCTCTCCCGTGGTCACCCGAGGAGCGGCTCTTGTGTGACGGCCGCTCAGCGGACAAAGCGGGTCAGCAAGCCCGAGGGCATCTGTCCAGTGGGTCACTCGCCGGGCCCCACACCTGAGAGCCAGGGGTGAACGTGTGTCCCTCCTTGCGGCGCCCACCTCTCTGTCCCCCACACCACCCCCCCAGAGCCCCAGCACCTCACATGGCAGGTGTGCCCCCGGTCCTGGTGACCCAGCCTCGTGACAGCTCCCAACATCGCCCTCCCTCCGTCCCTGCCCCTCTGCCCCAAGTCACATCCCTCACACCTAACTGGCCCCACCGCCGTCCCCCCTGCCCTCAAACCCGCCTCCGCAGGGCAGCACAGAAATCGCTGGAAAACGCAAATCTGACCGTGCCGCCCCTTCCTCTGCTTCAGACCCTGGAAAGGCTTCCCAGAGCTGCGGGATAAAAGCCAAGTCCTCGTGGGTGGCCCCCCGCGGCCTGGCTCTCTTCCGTGCCGCGCCCTTCCCACCCCACCTGCCACACACGCTCTCCCAGCCCCTGGAGAGCCCAACCCCTCACCACCCAGGGCTCCTCTGCCTGGAACTCTGGCAACGTCCCCCCCCCCACCTTCTTCATCTGCCTGCCAGGCCCTCCCCCCGCAGGACTCCCAGGCGACCACCACCTCCTCCCGGAAGCCGTCCCTAACTCCTCAGGCTACTCCGGTAACACCCTGCACCTGTCCATCAGGGTGTCAGTGGTAATCAGTGTGTGCTTAGCACTGGCGCCCCCCAGCCTGACACCCACTGAAACAGAAGCCCCAAGGAGTGGGCACCTGTTACCCTAGGGCCTGGAGCACAGAGGTGCCACAAGACTTTGTTAAGTGACAAATACAGTGCGGGGCCAGGGTCTGTGACAGTGGGGAGAGCCACGTGTGTCAACCCAGGAGAGTGGGCGGGGCTGAGGGCATCTCCCTGTATAATGAGGGGAAGGGCTGGGGCGTCTCCCTGGAGAGAGGGCGGAGCTGGGGAGAGTGGGCGGGGCGGGGGCGTCTCCCAGCATAGTGGGCGGGGCCGGGAGTGTCCTCGGAGAGTGGGCGGGGCGGGAGCGGCTCCCCGGAGAGTGGGCGGGGCTGGGAGGTCTCCCTGGAGAGGGGGCGGGGGTGGGGTCCTTTACCAGGGTCTGTAACGCTTGAGCTGAGTTCTGATGGGAGGACCCGTGAGCCAGCTGGGGAGCAGAAGCCAGGATAGTCTCACTTCCGGCTGAGAGCAAGCTTCCAGTCCCGCTGGGGAGAGTGGGGATAATCCCACATGGCCTGTGCTCAGTGAGTTTGAGAGCACTCCTTAAGACAGGTGCCAGAGAATAAGTAGGAGGCAGGTGCGAAGGGCCTTACAAGCAGGACAAGTAGTTAGAAGAGGGAGCATGAAAGGATTTACGCAGGGGGTGCCCCTGCTCTGGCTGCAGAAAGCGGGCATAGGACCGAGGCTGGAGACAGGAAGGCCAGTGTGGAGGCCACTGCAGCCATCAGGGGGGGTGGAGAGAAAGAGCAAAATTGGAGAGTCATCAGACAGGACTGACAGGGCTTGGTGACAGGAGGGATATGGGGTTAGGAGAGAAAGGATCATCCCCAAATCCTGCCCTGAGCAGCTCTAGAAGGTACATTCCCCGAGACCCAGAATGCAGGAGAAAGAAGGGGCCGGAGGTGCTGACACAGCACTTTTCCGGGGCTGGGACAAACCGTGCACGGGCCAGACAGGCCTGGAGCTCAGGACAGACGCCAACAGGGCTGTAGTTCAGTTCAGAAAAGATTCGTCGAGCCCCTGGGACGAAAGGCCAGTGCTCACAAGTGTGAGCACCACAGAGCTGTGGGAGTGGGGTGCACAGCTCCCAGAGGGACCCCAGACACGGCCCGGGATCCCCGGCAAGTGCTGGGGAGCTGGCGGTGCAAGGTGGGGAGAGGCGCACGAAGGGCAGGTCGCCGGAGCCCCCAGTGTCCTTCTGGTGACCTGACACTCGGAAGTTGCCGTGTAGCCCCTGGAGGGGGTGATCAAAACTCTGACACGGTCAGATGTCTGGCCACGTTGGGAGACAGTCAGACAGAGGGTAACAGACCCCACCAGCCACGGCCCCCCTACTTCCTCGTAACAGAACCCAAGGTTTGCTCAGTCCTTCACCTCCCATGGGGCCGAATGTCTCAGAGAAGGGGGCTACACCTGTGGGCCCAGGGGTCGAGTCACAGCTGGTCGGAGGCCACTGCGGTGACCCCAGTACCCTTCACGGGCCAAGGACGCCCCTGGAATGAGAAGAGGTGGGCAGGAAAAGAGGGGCAGGATTAGGATGAAGTGGACACAGAAGTAAGGATGTGCCTTCAACAGCACCGTCCACACCGCTCGCCCACAAGAGGCACCACGCAGACTAAACCCAGAACTACAAAATGAGTCTCGCTCACTTTGGAAGAATTTAAGCCACATAAAAATATTCCCTGACCGAAAGGAACCTCAATCAGAAATCAGCAACAGAAAGATCGCAGAAGCCTCCAACACTTACAGGCTAAATACCACACTTCCAAATAACGGCTCCATGGGCCGCATAGGAGATGGGGAGAGACGGAAAATATTTTGAACAAAAAGAAAACACAACAAATTGGAATTTGGGCAAAAGCGGTACTTAGGGAGCTGATAGCCTGTAAGGCTACAGGGATCAAACGCCTGCATCAGAGAAGAGAGAAGGCCCTGAGTGAACGACTTCAGCTCTTACATTAAGAAATTAGGAAAAAGAAGAGAAAACAACCCTAAGTAAACGAAACAAAGGAAGATCAGGGTTGGAAATCACTGAAGTAGAGAACATAAAAGCATTAGAAAAAATCCATCCAACCAAAAGCTGGATCTTTGAGAAATTAAAAAAAAATGGGGGCGTCTGGGTGGCTCAGTTGGTTAAGCGTCTGACTTCAGCTTAGGTCGTGATCTCACAGTTTGTGAGTTTGAGCCCCACATCTGGCTCTGTGCTGACAGCTCAGAGCCTGGAGCCTGCTTCGGATTCTGGGTCTCCCTCTCTCTCTGCCCCTCCCCTGCTCATGCTCTCTCTGTCTCTCAAAAATAATAAACAAATGTTTTTTAAAAAGTTATTAAAAAATAAACATTTTTTAAAAATTGATGACTCTGTAGCCAGACCAATCAGAAAAAGAGAATAGTCGAAAATTTGTCAGTCTCAGGAATGAGAAGATAACATCCTTACAGATTCTCAGATGCCAACAGGATATTAGGAAGCATTGTAAATAACTCCATGCCAACTCGTCTGACAGCTCAGAGAAAATTTAAAGCCTGGTTTAGTGTGAAAGATGCAAACCACTAAAGTTCACACAAGAAAAAATAAATAATGTGGGGCGCCTGGGTGGCGCAGTCGGTTAAGCGTCCGACTTCAGCCAGGTCACGATCTCGCGGTCCGTGAGTTCGAGCCCCGCGTCAGGCTCTGGGCTGATGGCTCGGAGCCTGGAGCCTGTTTCCGATTCTGTGTCTCCCTCTCTCTCTGCCCCTCCCCCGTTCATGCTCTGTCTCTCTCTGTCCCAAAAATAAAAAAAAAAAAAAAAAAAAAAAAAAAAACGTTGAAAAAAAAAAAATAATGTGAGTAATCCTATATGTAGCAAAAAACTGAATTTGTAGTTTAAAAACTCCCCACAAGGAAGCCCCAGACGGCTTCAGTGGTAAATCCTAAATAACACTAGTTCTACACAAACTCATCCAGAAAACTGAAGGGAAGGAAATATTCCCAATTCATTCTATGAGACTAGAATTACCAAGATACCACCACAAAACAAAGACATTATAAGAAAATGCAGACCAAATTCCTCACAAACACAGGTACAAAAATTCTAAACCACAATTTAGCAAATTGAATCCAACAATATATAAAAAGGATAAAACACCACAATCAGTGGGATTTAGCCAAGGAAAGCAAGGTTGGTTTAAGGCTTGAAAAATCAATGACTAGAACTCACTAAAAAAGAAAAATATATATGATAGAATTTCAGAAAACGTATTTGATAACATTCAATACACATTCATGATGAAAACCCTTCAGAAAACTAGGAATGGAACAAACCACCTCAACCCGATACACGGCATCTACAAAAAGCCTACAGCTAACAGCAGACTGAACGGTTAAATGCTGAGAGCTTCCCCCTGGGAATGGAGAATCATTCTTGCCCACTCTCACGACCTATTCGACATGAAGATCTGGCCAGTACCGTAAGACAAGAAAAAGAAATCGAAAGCATCCAGATTAAAAAGGAAGAAGCGAAACTGTCTTTATTCAGAGATGTCATGAATATCCAATAATCTATGGAGAAAATTTGGTAAAACTCTCCAAAAAAGTTACTAGAACTGATGTGTGAGTTCAAAAGTTTTCAGGATAAAAGCTCAACATAGAAAACTCCGTGGTATTTCTACATATTGGCCATCGACAACCAGAAATTGAAATAAACAATGCCAATTACAGGAGCATCAAAACTATGACACAGGGATAGTTCTGATCAAGGACATGCACCGTCTGTGCCCTGAAAATCACAAAACGTGGCTGAGAAAAATTAGAGATGTAAGAAATGGCAGGACGCATAGCAGGGTCATGGGCCAGAGGCTCAAGATGGTTCAGAGGCCAACTTCCCGACTGATCCATAGGTTCAATGCGATCCCGATTAAAACCTCAGTGGGCTTCTTAACAGACAATTAGGAGCTTATTCTAAAGTTTATGTGGAAACGCAAAGGACCTAAAGAAGCCAAACTTTGAAAAAGAAAGTGGGAGGATGCACGCTGCCTGATTTCCAGAGTCATTACTGAGCTGAAATAATTGAGACAGTATGGAGCTGGGACAAAAATAGACACAAAGATCCGTGGAACAAAGCAGACCCCACACAGCCGTGGACTCCTGGCTTTCAACAAGTGGGCAAAGGCCGTTCAGCAGAGGGGGAAGAGCCCTTCCAACAAATAACTGTAACACCTGGAAATCTATATGCAAAAAGATTAGCTTAGACCCTTACCTCACACCATGTACAGAAATTCACTTACAATGGACTGCAGGTTTCCATGTAAAACGTCAATGTATGAAAATGTCCAGAGGACAGCGTGGGAGAAAATCCTGGTGACCTTGGGTCGGGCTGGTCACCGGATCTATGCATTAGCGCAGGACCTCTGCACAGCGCGCCCAGCGCCACGGGCCCGTGGACCTCGTTGGCTGCACGCCTGGCGGCCGTCACCCCTTCTCCCCCAGAGCTCTCCCTCTGGGAGCCACCCCCACCCCCGTACTTCGTAGCAGCCACGTGTCTGGGTAGGACGGACCCCGTGCCAGTTCCCAGGTGGTCCCCGCCTGGCACAAGCCATCCTTCGTATCGCACAACGACTGATTTAGGCCCTGGAAGTGATGCCAACCTAATCACAGGATGCCAGCCTTACAGCTGATCCTAATCCGGATCAGCCCAGTCCAGCCACAGGGGACTTCTGCCCCATGGCTGGGGCAGAAGACATTCTCTCTTGCAGCCCACACGTGAGCAGGATGAATGTGTCGTCCACAGGGTGGGGGCAGCCACCGTGCCCTGGGGAGAAGTCAGCCTGAGAAAGAAGCCAGCACCTAGAGGAGAGTGGAGTCTAGGGAGCTAATGGGAATGAGAGCCTGAGCCCTGATCAAACCATGCCTGAAGTTAGTCACTTCTGAAATTCGGTCATCTGAGATGATGAATCCTCTTTATTGCATAAGTCTATTGGAATTCATTTTCCTCCGTTACCTGCAACCAAAAGCATCCTCACTGATCCGGGAGCAAAGAAGAAGGCCATTAATTGCATCTGGTAACACGGCGGAGCGGGGGGCGGGGGGAGCATCTTTCCAGAGAGGAGGTCCTTTCGCTTTGATCTATAGGATGAGTAGCAGTTCACTAAGAACCAAGAAAGGTAAGAGTGATGGGGGCTGAGTCCGCCAGGCAGCTGGTCACCTCCAAGTGACCTTGAGGGCAGCCCGGCAGCCTCCAGCCTCTCCGTTCAGCCAGCCGACACTGAGTGAGTGCAGGCCAAGTGAGTGCAAAGTCAGGAGAACCTGCTGGAGAAACCCCAGGGCATAACAAAGGACACACCCAGCTGTGCAGTCATTCAGAATCTTCAATCTTGCAAGCTGCCTCCTGCCTGGGAGGGCCTGGAGACCAAGACCGGTGGGGTCTGGAATTTTCCCAGCCTGGGCACTCCTCACCCACAGCCCCGTGTGCCTTTGTCTCACAGCCAACAACCTCAACAACAAATCCACGTGTGATCATGACATCCCCAAGTAAGTACAATGAATCCTTTTTCCTTTTGAAAAACAATCCTCTCTCTCTTGGGCTGAAATCAAACCCCAGCCTTCCATGTGGCCTGTTAGCTTCCCGCTGATGAGTTCCAGCACATTAGCTCATGTGAACTTCACAGCAGCCCTGGAATGGGGGCGGGGGGGGCATTACTGGCCCCAGGTAGCAGGTGGAGACCCGGAATGGCTTGCTCAAGGCAACAAGGCTAATATCTGCTGGAGGTGAGACTTGACAGAAGCTTTTGGGGCCAGTTCCTGGGCCCTGCACTGCCTCTCTCGTTACACAAATTCTCAGAAGACCATCTTACTGCTTACCCAGTCTGCATGCAGACAGCAGCAAACCTCACCAGAACAGCAGAGTATTTCTGTCCTCCCAGAAATCTAGGAACCCCCCGGGACCACGTTGGGGCTCAGCTGCCAACGTGAGGCCTGGGGCAAGTCACGCGAGGGGTCTGAGCCTCAAATCCCTGCACGGGGAAGGGAGACCAGCTGCCCTGCTGGCAGTGGGGAGAATCAAGCGGAGTCTCTGTGCTCTTCCCACAGGCTGGCATTCACCTTGGGCCAGAGCCACCTGCAGAAACCGCCCCCAGCTGGCGGGGCGGCACGGGAGCCAAGGGCTGCAGGGGACCCCGCTCGGCTTGGGGACCGTGGGAAAGCCGCTCATGGCAGAAAGGGGTCAGGGGAAGGGCAACTTCCGACCTGCTCCCTGGGAACCGCACTCGGGTTCCACCCCAGTCACCGGCCCCGCAGCCGCTCCCTTTCCCACGCCGAAATCCCGCCTGCAACCGCCCCTGCCTGCTGCCCGCCCCACCGGAACCACAGAGCCAGGAGGCCTCGGACAGACGGCGGCTCCCGTCCAGCCTGCCCAGTGCCCCCCTCTTCCCCCCACCCCGCCCCATCTCCTGCCTGCCCAGGGCCAGGGAGGCTCCGCTTTATCCCACAAGCGTGCCTCCCCTCTCCTCCTTCCGTCCCAGACCCCTTGCCTTCCACCACCTATGCCCTGCAGAGGGAGAGAAGGAGGGGGGCGCCCCGCCGAGGGAGAGAAGGAGCAGGGAGGGGAAGGGGGGGTGGACGCCCCTCCAACAGACAGAAGGAGGAGGGGGATGCCCCACCATGGGAGAGAAGGAGCAGCCTTCGGCAGCAGAAAAGCTGGCCTGGCAGAAGGGCAGAGGCTCCCCTCTGAATAAACGTCTGGGGACGGTTGCAAATCAGCCTCAGGTGGGTCCCTGAGAGGAAGTGTCCCCCGTCATCCCTCCCTCACCGCCCCCCAGCACCCCATGCCAGCACCACCACACCAAGGGTCTGCTTCTTGCGTCCTGGGGAGACCTGGATGGAATCTGGCAGGAACCCGTCCGGCCCTCGGTGCCCCCCCCCCACCGCCCAGGAGGACGCGGGGTGTCCCTGCTCCAGTCCCGAGTCGGATCCCACCCTCCTCCCTCCTAAGACCAGGCTCCGGCCCGTCCTCTGCTGCATCATCAATGTCTCCTTTTCCACCCGAGCCGCCAGCATGGTGCCCACCGACCTTCCCCTCCTTGAATGCGGTTATTCTCTTGCTTTGGGTCTCGATTTGCATCTTCTCGGCCTCCTGCCTTAGAAGCACCGCTTCCTTGGTTTCATCTTTCAGCGTCATCGAGGACCTCCGGGCTCTTCCCAGGGCCCTCCTCCTCTCTGGACGCTCCCCGGGGTGGGGGTGGGGGTGGGGGACCGCCTCCTGTCCCCGGGGCTGGAAACTGTATCTATGTGCTTCTGGCTCCCAAATGTAGAACTCCGGGGTCTCCTGTCCGGGTCTCCAGACGCCGTTCCCAACCGCCTACCGGGCGGCCCCCTGTGGGTGTTTGATGAGCCTCTCAAACTTTGTCTTGGGCAGAACAGACTCCGGACGCCCTACCCCTAAATCCATTCCTCCCTCAGCGTCCCCTCCTCAGCAAATCACATCGCCTCGTGTGCTACCTCGTTACTGCGTCCAAAGTCCGTCCGCCCCCCCCCCCCCCACAGCTGCGCTCCTGCCCGAGGAGGCGCCTCCTCGGTCCCTCCTGACGGTCTCCCTGCTTGGCTCTTGCCCTGTTACCTGTTCCCTCCCCAGTGAGGGTGACCTTCCAAAAACGACTCGGTCACATCGCTGCCGTGATGAAAACCTTCCAACGGCTTCTCTTCACACTTAAAATTCAAACCTCTTGCCCTAGCTCGAAAACCTGTACCCGGCCAGGCCCCGGCCAGGCCCCGCACCCACATCTCGCCCCCGCTCTGCCCAGCGCCCGCCCTGGCTGCCTTCCCTCCTGCCTTCCGGCCTCCACACACGCTGCCCCCCCGACTCCCGACCTTGTTTTCCCCAGAAATTATTTTCTCGGCCAGCCCGGCTCGGCCAGCCCCCCTCCCCCAGCCGTCACACCCGAATCAGCGCTCAGGACGGCAGCCACAGCTGCCTGGGTGGCTGCCTGGCGTTTAATTCTTCGTGCGTTTGACGTCCGCATCCCGCGACGGGAAGGAGCCCCACAGCGGCGGGAACCTCACCGTCTTCGTTCTGCGCTGTGCTTGAACGGGGCGCGCACTGAACAGCCACCGACTGTTTGTTGACTGGATTAATTTTTTCAAAAAAAATGTCTTATGTTTATTTTTGAGAGAGACAGAGCACAAGCAGGGGAGGGGGCGAGAGAGAGGGAGACACAGAATCCCAAGCAGGCGCCAGGCTCTCAGCACAGAGCCTGACTCGGGGCTCGAACCCACGAACCGTGAGATCATGACCTGAGCCGAAGTTGGACACTCAGCCGAGTCCCCGGCGCCCCTTGAATGAACGGGTTTGTTGAGCTGGCAAGGTCACAGCTAGACCCTGGTACTGGATACATTAATACGCAAAAGGAGAGAGGCTGGGTATGGAGGGACCGCCAGAGACAAGAGCCAAGGCCAGCAAGGACGACGCAGGCCAGCCACACCGGGAGGGTGGGGCCAGCATCCTCGTGACGGGTCCGCAACAGCACAGAGCTGTCCCTCTTCCAGAAGGGAATTCGCTCTCTGTTTAAAATAGGCAGCGGTCGTGACCTCCGACCCAGCACTCCCCCTTCTGGGGGTTTATCCTGTAGAAAAACTCCCACAAATGTGCGCAGAGACATTCACTGTTGGCAAAGCAGAAACCCGGACCCCCCCGGATGTCCAGAGTAGGGACCGACCGCACGGCCACGGCAGAGCCGCACGGCAGACCACGTGCAGAAGAACAAGGCAGATTCACCTGCATTTTCACGGGAAGACGTCCACGCATTTCAATGAGAGAAAACAAGTTACGAGATGAGCGGTACGTACAATTCTACCCTAGTTTTGTTTTTGAAAAGAAACGAGTGCTCATATGTGCATAAAATTTGGGAGAGCGGACGCTCGTTTGTGAATAGTGGTTATTTGGGGGACTCGGCACGGGGCGCTCTGCCCTCTGCGCTTGGCACTCCCGCGTTTGGGTGTGTACATCTGTGCGCCGCTTTCCGCGTTCAGAAAACACAAACGGGAGGTCACGACTGGCAGGCAGGTGGTCCAGGCCTGTGGCAAAGGGAGGGACGCACGTGAGTCCTCAGACAAGGAGGCAGGGTCCACAGAAGCTGTGCCACGAAATTTAAACCTGGACGTGGCGGCCTCGTGAGCACCCTGTTCATGTTCCCCAATACACAGGCCAACCTGGAGCCTCCCATCCCAGGGTGACACCTCTTCCGAGAAACCACAGCCCCTCCCCCCGGCCCCCACCGGAGGAGGCGCTCCTGTTCTGAGGTCCCTCGGATAACACATCTCCTGTCTCCCGATTCCCCTGGAAGGCACCCGCGACAGCTGCAGGGCCACGGACCTCACGCTGCTTCCCGTCCAGTGAGGAGGCAGCCACACGGTCACACGGCCCAGCCACTACAGCCCTGTGGCCAGCGCCCTGGCCTCAGTGTCCCGCAGGTGAGGTGTCAGTGTGCCCGGGGCGCCCGGGCAGCACCTTCATTCACTGGCCTCAGGAGGCCGAATGGGAACACAGTCTGCACACCAGAACGGACAGCAGTTAAATTCACAGATTGACCCCAGAACCGAGCATGCATCAGACGCAGACCTCTGGCCCAAGCGTCGGGGGGCTGGGCCCCTGCAAGCGCGCTCAGGGCCCGTCACCCCTCTGTCCCGGGAGCAGCAGTGAACGCCCTTCAGGCAACTTTCCCAGAACGAGGGAGCTGCCTGTCCCCAGCCATCGGCGCGAAAGCACGCGGGAGTCGCCAGCCCGGCCCGGCTTCGCCACCACGCAGTGGCATTTGTCGCACATGTCTGGGTGTGCCGGCCCAGCGCCCCACCCGGGGCCCGCAGTCGTCTTCAGGGCCAGCCCGAGGGACCCGGCCGCCGCTGGTGCGGGCTGGATGCACCTGGAAACTCACCGGAGCCGTCACGGCACGGGGACGTTGCTGGGGAAGCGTCCACTGGCGGGTGCCGTCAGCGCCCCCGAGGAACGGCACGTGTGAGTCTGCACCCGTCTCTCTGGTCCTTGTCCCCCAGTGCGCCAGGACCGTCCCCTTCCGGGAAGTGGCCCTGTGGCCTCCTCGCCCGGATGCAGCTTGATTTACCAGAGCAAGACACGCCGGGTGGCCCTGGCCTCCCCGGGAGGCAGGAACCGGGCCGAGCTCCCGAGGGCTCGGCTGGGCGTTCTCTGCCGCCCTGTGGGAGAGGTCTCGCGCTCTCTCGGGGACACGGAGGGCAGGGGACGCGCCCGGAGGGAGCTCAGGAGCCCCGGGACCCGGTCACCGCCAGGTGCTCCAGGACCTGAGCACACCAGCCCCCTCACCGCAGCTCAGTTTCCTCACGTGCAAGCACGGCATCTGGAGCTCGGGGCCATTACATGTGCATCCCGGGACATCATGTATCCAGGCAGCCCCCGGTCCCTGACACAGCGCCCCCCCCCAAGCCCCGGAACCGGAAGCCGTCACGACAAAGCCAGTCAGCAGGCAGCAGGGCCCACGTCCCTGACACCTGGGGCGCCCCCGCCGCCCTCAGCCGGGGCCCCCGAGGAGCACAGCTTGGTCCGGACGCTCTCTGGACCCCCTGGAAGAAAACGGTTAAAAACCCAGGTGGACAGAGGGGCTCAGCACCCCACCCGGCTGTCGGACGAGGGGGTCCTGGCTCAGGTCCTGGCTGTCCGGGTCCTGGCTCAGGTCACGCTAAGGCCACACCCGGGCAGCCGCTCATCTGCACGCCGGACCGCACGGGCACTTGATGGCTGAGACGCCCGAACGTCCTCGTCGTTCCTCAGGAATGCTTTACGGGAACCGTGAGCACTGGCGTTTCAGGTGTCCGCCTCGCCTTGGAGCATGCCAGAATGTGAATTCCAAAAGTAAAGGGGAAAAAAAATCCAGAAGCATCTAGACAGGGAGAGGAGGCTACCTTCAGAGGGACAAAACTCAGGGCGGCCTCAGGCTCAGCAACATCAAAGGGCAGCAGACGGCGGAACCAGGCCACGGGGCCACGTCCACATGTAGACGCAACGGAACGGCACGGCCTCGTTCACAGGGGCTCCGAAGACAGACAGACGCACCACTTTCGAAAAGAATCCTTTGAGGGGCGCCTGGGGGGCTCGGCTGGTCAAGCTTCTGACTCGACTTCGGCTCAGATCGTGAGCTCGGGGTCCGTGAGTTCGAGCCCCGCGTCAGGCTCTGTGTTGACAGCTCAGAGTCAGCTTGGGATTCTGTCTCTCCCTCGCTCTCTGCCCCTCCCCCGCTTGCTCGCGCGCGTGCTCTCTCTCCCCCTCTCTCTCTCTCAAAATAATTTAATAATTTAAAAACACTTAAAAAAAAAAGAAAAAGATATCCGAAGGCACATCCGCCGTCTGGAGAGGAATTAAAATACCAAATTTTTAAACGGGTCAGTTGAGCCGTCACGAAAGGCCCAAAGTGAGCAGTAAACCCGTGAAGTCTTCCAAATAAATTCTCATTATAAACGCGTTTTAGAATGGGCTGTTAACCGCCTGTGTGGATCTCTCGACCAGGCGGCTGTAATCTGCGGCGGAAGAAGCGGAAGCCGCAGGGGCTCCGGGGGGGCAGGGGGCAGGGGGCAGGGGGCAGGGGGCAGGGGGCAGGCACACGGCTCCACTCACGTGCGGAATCCAGACGACGACACACAGAAGGCGGAGGAGACCGACCCGTGGACGCAGACAACAAGCTGGCGGCCGCAGGGGGCACGGGGGTGGGGCAGGGGCGGGAGGTGCCCGCCGGGGGACGGGTGAGTCAGGCCAGGGGCACCGCAATGACCTACACGCTGGTCAAATGGCTACGCTGGACACCCGAAGCTGCTGCAACGCTGTGCTCCAACTATACCTCAGTAAAATAATTCTTTCAAGTTTATTTTGAGAGAGACACAGACAGCACGAGCGGGGGAGGGACAGAGAGGGGGAAAGAGCGGATCCCAAGCAGGCTCCACACCGTCCGCGCAGAGCCCAGGCGCGGGGCTCGATCTCACGGACCACGAGACCACGACCCGAGCCGAGATGGAGAGTCGGACACTCAACTGGCTGAGCCCCCCGGGCGCCCCTCGCATGTGCTTCACCAGACCCGACCCTAACTACCTCACGTTTTCATGCTACTGCGATTTCAACCTTTGTCGTTCGTTGCTAATAAACAGTGACACAATTGGTTTTTATGACTCGACCTTGTATCCCACAATCTTGTCGAACTCACCTATCAATTCTATGAACTTTCTTTTTTTTTTTTTTAATTTTTTAATGTTTATTTGTTTTTGAGAGAGAGACAGACAAGAGTGTGAGCAGCTAAGGGATAGAGAGAGAGGGAGACACAGAATCCAAAGCAGGCTCCAGCCTCCGAGCTGTCGGCACAGAGCCCGACGCAGGGGCTCAAACTCATGAACCTCGAGATCATGACCTGAGCTGAAGTCAGGTGCTCAACTGACTGAGCCACCCAGGAGCCCCAAGTTGTACACTTCAAAAATGTGCGGTTACTACAGACCAATTATATCTCAATAAAGCTGTTCAGAAATGGATCAAATAAATTTTTAAGACAATGTCAGTGCTACAGATCATTATTAAAACCACATGTACCAGGGTCCTCGGTGGCTCAGTCCGTTAAGGGTTCAACTTTGGCTCGGGTCGTGATTTTGCTGTTTGTGAGTTGGAGCCCCACATCAGGCTGCCTGCTGTCAGCCCAGAGCCTGGAGCCTGCTTCGGATCCTCGGTCCCCCTCTTTCTCTGCCCCTCCCCTACTTGTGCGCGCTCTCTCTCTCTCTCAACGTGAATGGATTTCAAAAAATAAAAAATAGCACCGACGTGACATAAGAACAACTTCACAGCAATCCTCGGATACCACACCCGCAGACAGAGTTGGCAAAGACGAGCACAGCGGGGTGGGGAGAAGGTCCTGACATAAAAGCAGCTGACGTGCTCATCATAACACAGGGCATCAAAAGTTGGGGTTATTCTTGACTTTGATATTTAGAGAAACGTGCGGCTTTTTCCAAGTACAGAGGAACTTCAAATCCAGCAGAGGTGACTCTGGTCGGCCACCGGGCCCCCACGTGAGGAGGGCGTCAGGGCCAACCTGTCGAAGGGCGGGGGACGGACCCGCCGGCCTCCCGGGCCACGTCCTGTGACTCTTCCAAATACCCAGAGCCAGGAACCAGGTGGGCAGCCCTCCCGGGGCGGGCCCGCCAGCCCCCTCCCCTGCCCCAGCGCTCCCGACGGGAGGCTCGCTGATCGACCGGTGATCAGTGATCACCTGTAGGAGAGGAAAGCACTACCTAGAAAACACGTCTCACCCCCACGTGCACCACTGCCACACGCACAACAGCCAACACGTGGAAACACTGCACCCGGGGACGGACGGACGGATGAGGAAACTGCACTCACGCATACACACGTGTGCACACACCTCACACCCCACACCCCCCTGCAGACCCTCACACACACACCCCCGCACACCCTCACGCCACACACTCACGTACACACACGACGTACGGGGCACTGAGGCGCTGACTAGCCGTGCTCTGCGGTGACCGCTCACGACACACACGGACACTCACGCGGAACGCCTACACTTACACGTTGGCGTGTGTGCATCACATCTCAAAAAGCTGGGGGGAAAGGACAACCTGCGATCCTTTCTCCAGTACCCCACGACCCAGGTTCAGGCCCTCCCGAGCCCCGAACGACCCCGTGTGCGGGCGGGGACGGCCGCTCCGGGTGGAGGGTGGCCGAGGGACACTCGCCTGGAAGGCGGACAAACAGGGCTTCCGGGCCCAAGCGTGGGGGATGGACACGCAGGCCCCTGGAAGCATCCACGGGGCCCTCGCGTGGTTCCTGGTGCGACGGGAGTGAGGACACCTGCCTCTGGGTGACAGACAGTGACCCCAGAAGCCCAGGCTGTCGCGTGACCACCAAGGCCGTGGCCGCCAGACCCACACCGACACGGTTCACCACGTCCACACCTTCTGCTCGTCCTTCGTTCTTCGCTTTCCGACGGACTATTTACATCCCGTGGTGCCTGGCAGGCGCTCAGTAATGGTCTCTCGTCCCTGCCATCACCGCCTTTGCTGGGCCAGGCGCTGGGGACCTGGGTAAGCAGGCACAGGCTCATTCCTCGGGTCCCCTGGGTGCACCCCCGGACCTGAGGAAAGCGCCACGAGACATCCGTGGGCCCTCGAGGGGAGGAGGCTGGGACTCACGACAGCCCGTCCCCTTGTCCCCTCGTCCCCCGGAGACCCCCACTTCTGAACAACCTGTCAGAAACGACCGCGAGTCACTGGGGCTGAGTCTGGTGAACACGGGAGGCTCCCTCGGGGTCACACACCCGGAGCGGGCGTGACGCGTCAGGGCGGGGGGGGCTCACAAGCATCCTCCGCTGGCAGCTCTGAGGGCCCCCAAGAGCCCATCTTGGAGCCAGGTCGGCGCCGGCCCAACGGCTAGAACGGAGGCCCCTGGGGGTGAGGAAGCCTGTGCCGCGATGACACGCACACCCCAACCTCCCGGCACCTGCCGGGGGCCAGCACGGCTCTGGGAGCCAGGGTCACGACTGCCAGACGGACGTGGCCGGCCGGTGAGAATCGGAAGGGGGACACGGGGACGGCCACCGCAGAAGAGGACAGGGAGGAGCCCACGGCGCCGGCGGCCCTCCAGAGCCAGGGAGCTGGCGTCGGGAACGGTGAGCCGGGCGGCAGGTCTGGGCGGTGACACGCGCAGATTGGTTTGGGGACCGTGTGGGTCGGGGGGGGCGGGGCACAGAGCCGGGCGCCCGGGGAGGCCAGGGCAGTGGGGCCCACAGCCACCAGGACGGGCTGTGCCCGCGTGCGGGAAAGGAGAGACGTGGGCTCTGAGTGGGCTCCAAGGCGGTTTATTAGGACCCACGCTGGGGAGCCGGGCCCCTGCCTGGAACGAGGGGCTGAGAGCGTCCCCACGGGGAGGCAGGGCCACCCACGCTCACGGGCCGGGCACCGTGGACACGGTTCAGGCACGGCCAGTCCCCTCCACAAAGAAACGAGGTCCCCGGGGCTGCCTCGACTTGCCTGGCACCTGCCAGCCCCCCAGGAACGGGGCCCCGGGCCCCCGGCCTCTCCTCACGCCAGCCGGCATCGGAGACCACGGTCTGGCAGGGGCGCCCCGGAACCCAAAGCTACAGTCTGGAGCGGACAAAGGCCACCAGGCTCTGCAGCTGCTCCTCCAGGCGCCCCGCGTCCCCGTGGTTCTCCACGACCCAGTCGAAGCCCTCCAAGTCGTCCAGGCCACACTCCGACTCCGCGTCGTCCACCCCTGTGCAGGAAGCAAGGTGACGTCGGCCCCGGCCAGCCCCGGAGGCCCGCGGGCCCCAGATGGAGCTGCCCCCGTCCTGGCCTCCCCTCTGCCACCGCCCAGCCACACGGCCACCGCCCACAGAGGGTGGAAGGGCCTCCTGAAACCACACGAGACCCCAGACGAGCCGGAAGGGCGGCTCCACGTCCACCCCCCACTCGGCCCTCCGGGAGGCGGCTGCTGGGCGGTCTGACCGTGACCGAGGCGAGGTCGAGTGTCCGCGGAAGTGCCCACGCCCAGGAGACTGCAGCGTCGGGAGCGGAAGCTCCCCGGCCCACGGGGCCTCGCGCGGGAGCGGGGCTTCAGCGGTGTCCCAGCTGCCACAGGGCAGGTCCCGGGCTTGCACCACGGGGGCCGCCTTGCCCACCACACACAGACACTCCGTGCGTCGCACGGGACGCCCGCTGACCCAGCAGGCCGGCAGGCCGGGTCCCGGACGCATCTCGCGAAGCCCACCCGCCTGGAGAGGACAGGGGAGGGCACCAGCCCCGGGTCATGAGGAGCCTTTAGCCCGAGGACACCCTCCCCCACCCACGTTCCAATCTGGGGACGGTCCTGAGCCACAGGCCCCCAGGTTCCCTTTCACGACCCCTCGCTCACGCCCCCACAGCCTGCCAGGAAGAGGGCAGGAGACCCCGACCGTGGAGGCGGGGGCCAGGGTCTACGGCGGGGTGGCGGCCGGCGTGCCAAGCCTCGGGGGCCAAGGCCGGGCGCAGCTCACCTGGAGTGAACACCCAGCCCCGCTGCCGTCGGCTCTGCTCCGGGGCCACCACGCGGACCGTCCGGGTCAAAGCCCCGTAGGCCTCCCGAAACCACTGGATGTCCGACACCCTCCGCGTGTCACTCACCAGCTGCAGGAAAGAGACACGGGCAGGTGACCGACAGGACACGGTGTGGCGGGACAGGGCCCCAGGGAATAAGCAGGTGCATGGGGATGTGGGGGGGGGGGCTATAGAGCCCAGACAGGTGTGGTGCCCCTCCCCATTCTCACCCACCGTCCCTCCTCCCTGCGGGCAGCCCTCCCTGGTCACGCAGTCCACAGCCCGCTCTGCCCACACGTGTCTGCCGTCGACACACCACGTTCCGTGGTCACCGCTGAGCTGAAGACGAAGCCTCGGGCTTTGAGGCCAGATCAGCGGGTCCAACAAAGTAATTCACAGACAGACAAACAGAGGCCAGAAACAAAGGTGCTCTAACTGGTCCCTGCTCACGAGCACTTTTCACAACCTAAGCCTGACTTTCTCAGGCCAGGGCACCCCACCTCTCAAAGGGCCCCCGTCATTCTAAGAAGATCCAAAGCCCTAACCCCAGCTTCCGAGGGCCTACGAGATCCGGCACTACTCCCGTGGCCTTCGTGCATCCACTCCGCTGCAGCCGGCCGGTCCCCCTCTCCCACACGCCAGCCGCGTCCTCCTCGGGGCCCTGGCACGTGCGGCTCCCTCTGCATGGACGAGCGCAGGCCAGGGCCCCCCACTTCACGCCCATCTCCGCTCCGGCGTCCCTCCTCCGGGAGGCCTTTCCTACGGCCCGACCCCCTTCCTGTCCCTCTGGGTCCAGACACGCTGTCCACGAAGTGCTCTTGCCACCGTCACCATCTGCCGGGAGGTTGTGTTCACTGCCCGCCAGCCCCAGGTCCGCACCCGCGGCCACATCCCAGGCCCCGGCGCGCCGTGCGGCACAGGAACCCTCGGGAGCACGCGTTCGACAACCGAATCCGTGAACAGAACGGCCGGCTGTTCCCCCTCCGACACGGACACGTTCCGTTCACTCACCAATTACCAAACATGTGGCACAGCGAACCCGTGTGCGGGCGCGGAGGGGGCGGGAGCCAAGCGGCCGGCGCTCACCCCCTCGGGGCCCAGTCTGGGGGGCAGACGGTGGCCTCCGGTGCGGTCAGCGCTGTCTGCAGGCGCGTCAAGCTCGGCACGACCGAGACCGAATTCCCCGTCTTCTCCCCAGGCCTTCCCTGCTCAGAACCACCTCCCGCCTCCCACCCTGCAGCCACGGCCCAGCCGGCTCAGCCTTCGCGGCCCGTGCGGAGCCCACCGCTCTGAGCCACAGCCCCACCGCCCCCTCCCAGCAGCCTCGCCTCTCCCCTGCTCAGTGGCCCCGAAGCACCAGAGCCCGGGCCTCACCTCCTGCCACGTGCCCCCCCCCGGCCGCCCAAACACCCACTTGGCTCAGCCCCTTGTCTCCTGCAGGCTCTGCTCAGGTGACATCGAGTGGGGGAAACCTCCCCGGCGCCCCGCAGGGCAGCAGCCCAGCCCCCCATGGAGCCCTGGACTCCTTTACTTTGCTCCTCAGTATTTCTCTTCACCCCACAGGACACGTTCTGTATCTGTTTCTGGCCTAACTCCCTCCAGCCCCAGTAATAACGTAAGCACCCACCCCGAGGGCAGGGGCTTCATCCCGTTCTTGCCCTGATACGTCCTCAAATCACCTGGAGCCGGGCCAGGTCCAAGGAGATACTACTGGCTCCCAGAGCGAGGACGGAGCGAAGGGGTGAGGTGCTGGGGGAGCACCTGGCAGCATCACTTAGGCTCAGGTATCAGGGCAGGCTTCCTGGTGGAGGCGCCATGTAAGCAGGGCTGGAGGGAACCAGATGAGGACGGAAAGAAAGGGCGGTCCTGGCAGGCAGAACTGCACAAAGGCCCGGCCTCCAGAAGGACCTTGTGTGTCTGAGGAACGGAGAGAAGGCGGGTGTAGTGACAGCCTAGGGAGCAAGAAGGCCGGCAGGGCAGCAGGGCCCGGTCACACAAAGCCTAGAGGTCTCCGTGAAGGGTTTCACTGCGGTTTGTGGGAACAATGGACAAAGGTCCCAAACAGAGGAGTGACAAGCGTTGGATTATTTTTAACAGGCCGTTCTGGCTGCTGGGTGACGAATGGGACACGTGGGACCGGGGCAGGAGCTAGGAGGCCACGGATGAGAAGTGGCGGGAGGCGGGGCCAGTGGAGTCACAGGCGGAAAAGGCGGAACGCAGCCCTGAGCACACTCACCCAGACGGGCTGGGAGATGCCCTCCACCACCTTCCTGCAGAAGAAGCCGGGGTCGGCCTGGCGCTTCTCCTCGCCCCAGCGGATCATGTCCCTCCGGTAGGCCTCCTTGTAGGTGCTGGCGTCCAGGAGTCTCTCGAAGTCCAGGCCGTGCTCCTGCCCAAAGCACATGCACCGTCTGCACCTCCGGTCTCCGGCCTCACTGGTCCCTCCTGAAACAGGAGGAGGGCAGCCCTGCCCTCTCCCCCCACCCCTCCCCGGGGACCGATGCAAGGACCACGAGGTCGCCACCAGGACCCTGGGCTGCAGGGAGTAAGGAACCCCAAACAGCAGCAGATGGAAGAAAAGCCTGAGGATAATCCAGAAATCACTTCGGTGTCTTTAAATCGTGTGATGTGGTTTTCTCTTCTGCGACAGCTTTACCTCCCCAGTGATTCCTGGCTTAAACTAATCCTGAAATTAGTCTGCGTCCCCTGGGCACAGGCTGAGCCTCCAACCGAAGAGGGAAATGTGAACAGCGCACCTCTTCTGGCCCAGTCCAGCCCCACCCCGGCCCAGGACACCTGGCGGCCCCCTCCCGCATCCCGCTGCCCCCGCCCCCCAAGCTCCTGGCACCTCTGCAGAAACAGCAGGTGCTCCTGGGGCAGGGGGAGCTGCCTGGACCACCCCGGCCTCCCCTCCCTAGGGACACAGCCAGATGAGGGGTCCATCCAGGGCCCTGGGGCGGGCCGGGGTCTGAGACAGCTTCCAGCTACTCTCCTCACTCCCTGCAGCTCCACCCTCTTGGGCTCGTTTCTCCCCTGCAAACTGAAGGGCCACGACCGACCGACCGTGCGAGTCCAGTCACCTTCCTGTGCCCTGCCCGAGGCGAGGCCGGCGGCTACCTCCTGTCTGTAAACTGGTTTCCCACGCTCTCTAGCAGAGGGAGGGAGAGTGGCCGCCAGGAGCGGTAGGTTGTGTGTTTCCATTAGATTTCTCATGGTGACTTGAGAAACGCAACGCATTAAACGTTTCATTTTGGATTTTTTTTCAGTATGCTCCACACCCAACACGCGGCTGAACTCACAACCCTGAGGTCAAGAGTCACGTGCTCTTCCCCCTGAGCCAGCCAGATGCCAGTGGAGTTGTTTTTAGTGGGAATAGGAGTGGTACAGGGGTAGGCTGGCCTATCCGTTTCCTATGGAGGTTTTTAAGATGCAAACTCCTGCCCACGCCACACCCACGCCAGCCTGGCTCGTAGGTCTGGAGTGGGGGCTGATCCGGGAACTCTGGAGCGTAGATCAGTGGTTTTCAAACTACTCCTCAGAACCCTGGGGTTCCCCAGAAGTGCCCAGGCCCCGGGGGACAGGCCGGGAGCCCCCTCCTCCACCCTCTGTCCCCCTGCACCTCCCCCACCAGAGACCCTCAGGTCTGTCTACCGGGTACCAGGAACTTCCTCCTCTAACGTCATTTGGGAAGGGTTCCCACTAAAAAAATCTTAGGGGCACCTGGGTGGCTCAGCTGGCTGAGCGTCTGGCTCTTGACTGAGGCTCAGGTCATGATCTCATGGTTTGTGGGTTCAAGTCCCATGTCTGGGCTCTGCTTGGGACTCTCTCTCTCCTGTTCTCTCTGCTCCTCCCCTGCTTGCGCTCTCTCAAAATAAAAAAATAAATAATAAATGAATTAATTTTAAAACCACTGCACCTGTTATCCCCAGGACCCGCCAGGCTGCTACAATGCTACAGTGATCCCCTACCTCCTACAAATGGGTCTGTTTAGCTGGTGGGAGAAAACCAAAAGGCACAGGAGAATACTGCCATGCATACGGACTGATGCATGGAAGGGGGGGGGGGCAGATTTATTCTGTGTGGCCCCAAAAGACCAGACTCAGGCCAACTGACCAAAGTGCACCTAGAAGTCAAGGGCAGAAATCTAAGCAACGAGGGCTCCTCACTGCATGGGAAGCTGGTCTGACCCTCTAGGCTCCCTGTCTGAAAGCTAAGGCTCTAAAAGTTCCCATTTAGTTTTTACAATCCTTTTTTTTTTTCAATGCTTATTTATTTTTGAGAGAGAAAAAGAGAGCGAACACGTGTGCGTGCAAATAGGGCAGGAGCAGAGACACAAGGGGGACAGAGAATGCCAAGCAGGCTCTGAGCTGTCAGCACGGAGCCTGACGCGGGGCTCCAACTCACGAATCTTGAAATCATGACCTGAGCTGAAGTCAAACGCTTAACCGACTGAGCCACCCAGGCGCCCCCTACGATCCTTTTTTTTTTCTTTAAATCCACATGGTCCAAAATTGAAAAGATATGTATTTGTTTAGAGTGAAAACTCTCTGCCCGGCCCCTGCTTGCCCCTTCCTGGAGGCACCCAGTGACAGTGGCCTGTGTACCCTGCCCAGGCTTCACACAGCCCCAGCACTGGCAACAGTGAACCCAAGGAGGGCCCCCCACAGATATCGGTTACCTGGCTGAACGTGTAAGCAAACGTATTCAGAACTCTCCTCCGTTTACATATAAATGGAGTATTCCCTATGCACATTTCTACATCTTGCTTTCTTCACTTAATGATCATCTTGACAACTCAGGTGATTACATTTCTAAGGGGAGAATCCCAGCTCAAGTCCGCAGCGTTTCCTGGATACGCGCTGGGGGAGGGGCCCGGAAGCGAGTGACAAGGTGAAAATGGCCCCAAACGGTCCAGCACGCTGCCAACGGTAGTCACAGAGACCCTGCTAGTGACCACAGCAGGCTCCTTCCAACCCACCAAATGCCGCGAGGCCGCCACCTACCCGCGCGTACTGCTCCTTGAGTGGCCCGGACAGCCGCAGGACAGCGCAGACATCAGCTCCGAGCCTACAGGACAGGGAGGTCCAAGCCCAGTTAACCTAGTTTCCAGACGAGGCTGGAAGGGGACGGAAGTCTCCTTCCTTTTTTAAAGTAAGCTCCACACCTAACGTGGGCCTCGAACTCATGACCCTGAAATCCACAGTCACAGGGTCTCCGGACTGAGCCAGCCGGGCGCCCCTCTGCAGTTGCGTTTCTGCGGCTAGTATCCGTAACTGTCAACGTCTCATCCTCCCTGACCCTAACTGCTCATCTACAAAGCGGAACAGCACTCTCTGTTCGGTCTCCTACAGGATTATTCCCAAACTGGAATGGGAGAGTTCTGCTCACAGGCAGAACAAACATCACAATTACACCGTGCACAGCCGCCACCGGCGATGCTCTGGCTCGACGAGGTCGCTGCTGGGCCCTTGAACTAGTTTTCTCACGGCCCAGGTGTATGCGTGTGCACGGACTTGGTCATCACAACAGAATTCACTCGCTCCTTCAGTTGTCCGGCGTACTCAATCCGCCACCTGTTGGGTGCTGTGTCTGGACCCAGGTACACCGTCCCCGCCCTGACCGTGAGGTGCTGACACTTTGACTCAAACACTGACACAGTGAGACAGGCGTTCTTAGCTCTATGCTTCACACGAGGAAACGGAGGCAGAGTGAGACCCGATACGCTCAAAACAACACTGCAAGTAATGAAGCCAATGTAGGTAAAGTGCAAACACCAGCCAGCATTCACTTCCTGTGCCTTTACTAGACGGCAAGAATTGTTCTGAGCCCTTCACGTGCATTGTCTCATGTCATCCTTTCAACCACCCTATCTTTAGCCCCATTTCACAGAGGACAAAACTGAGACACGGAGTGGAGGAGAATGCTGTGCAAGGTCACAGGGGGACACGTGGGGAGTCAGGGTGCGAATTCCAGCAGTCCAACTGCACACGCTGCTCCTGTCCACTGCCTGACTCCTGTGCTGGGGACAAGGAGAAAGGCAAGCAGGAAAGGTGGTAGGACCCTTGTGCGGAGCCAGAGGCGACCTCTGCCCCGGGTCCCCTCCCCCACAACCTCGTCGACCCCTGTGGGGCACGCCCCCCCCCCCCCCCCGCCAGCAGCAACGCCTGGTCCCCCACCCACCGGCGTGCGCCCACGCTTTGCGATCCTCGCTCTCGTCCAGCACAACCGCTCGACCACGACGTTCAGGGTAAACAGACTCAAGCTGAATCTGAAGCCTGGACCTACGGATCCCTTGGTGACCCCCCACCTTTCAGAGCACCCTCAGCTACTAACACCCCAACAGGGAACCTAACAAAGGAATCTTGCGGTTCGACGGGATCGCGCACGGAGAACTCCACGACCCCCGATCACGGAGCGGCCGCCCCTGCCGTTGTCGGGCCGCGGCCGACCCCACCCCAAGCCCAGCGTCCGCGCCCCGCCCCGCAGACACCTGCTCCGCAGCGCCTCGGCCACGAAGTCCTTCCCGGACTTCCTCTTCCCGCTGAGCAGCAGCACCAGGCGCGGGGCGCCTGCTTGCGGGGCCATGCCGTCCTCCCCCCGCCGCCCGGCCACCCGGCCGCCCCGCCGCCCCGCCGCGCTCTCCGCTCCGACGCGAGTACGCCGAGAGCTGCTCCTGCGCAGCCGCGGAGAGGCCTGTCCGTGGGCACGTCCACCGCCAAACGCCGAGGGGGGCGTGGCTCTCAGGGCGGCCTTCGCCCGAAAGACGCTCCCCCACAGGGATCACTTGGAACGGCCCGGCCCCGCCCAGAGCCTAACGTCACCTGGACACAACCATTCCCCTTGTAGCGGGGACGTCTCTAAATTTCCCGAGGTGAGCGTCACGTTGCCTACCACCCAACCCTACAAACATTATGGGAAACGATCAAACGAGATCACGCTGAAGAGGTCTGCGAACCCGCCTCCTTATTTGTGCAACGCAACGCACGTGTTCAAGCTAATCTGTCTGTACCCCGCAGTGAATGTGGGTCCTCCCGGAAGCCACCCGCGGCTGAGGCGCCGGGGGCGTGGCCGTGGCGTCACGCGGGGAGGGGGTTGGGCCGGCGCTCGCGTGGCGGGCAGCGCGGGTTTGGAGGCGCAGCCTGCTCCTCCCCAGGGAAGTGCGGGGACCCGCCGCAAAGCGCTGACCCCGACGGGGTGGGCTCTGGGGCTTGGAGGCCAGCCCCGGACGGGATTGCTTAACTTTATGCGGAGTCCAGTCGGGAGCTGCGAGGGTCTGTCCCCTCCTCGAAGGCCCGCCGCCGTGACAGCCGGTCCCAGAGGAGTAAGCGCAGTGGCCTCCAGCCCTGACCGTGGGCCCGTATCTCTGAGCTCGTCAGAACGGATCCCGGAGCCCATTCCTGCGAGCCACAGAGTCACTCAAGGAGAAGGGGGGAGAGGACGCCGGACCCGCGTGGGAGGAGCCGGACAACGGCACAGGAGCGATGAAGGAATGGCCATGGGTCAGATGCAAAAAGGACGGTCTCCAGGAACATCTTTTTTCTTTTTTTTTTTTTGAAGCAACTCTGAGATCACGCACTCATCAGTGCACTTAGAAGGCAGCCCCAAGTGGGGTTTTAATCCCAGCTCAGACACTTCTCAGGTCACCCTGGTTCATCACTGGTAACGCCCACCTCACAGGGTTGCCTTGAGAAGGAAATGGGAAAAACACAATGTAATTAAAACCCTTTGTAACTTCTCAAGCGTCATCCAGATGTGGAGTTGTTATTTATGCTGAGCACGGTGTGGTTTTAGAATTCAGCACAGGATCCGATCTCCCAGCCCACCTTCACAGAAAGCTCAGATCCCTCCTCTTCTGTCACTAGAAAGGACTCGGAACTGCCCCCCACTTTCTTTTTCACCTGACTCAGGCCTCACTCCTGCCTTTCCTATCCCCGCTGGAATTCCCTACTGATGATCAGCACATCCTAACCTCTGAGAGCTTGTCTCCTGCTCCCTGCCTCAACTGTGTCTCACTGTCCCCTGCTGCCCTCTCGCATAGAGTCTTATCACCTCCCCCCCCCCCCAGCCCTCAGATCTCAGCATAGAGTGTCTGTGGCCTCCTTCCTTCCCATATCAGCTTCCTGACCTTCACTCCCGTGCCTCTTGGGAAACTCCAGCTCCTACAAGGCTCATAGCCACCAGGCTGAGTGGCCTTTGCCCTCCTCAGTGCTGACAGCCACCAATCCTGGCACCTGTTCCCATTCAGGCAGCTTAGCCACAGGCTCCCGTCACCACTGTCTGTGATCTTCCTGCCTGCTTGGTTTGACCGCTCCGTCCCTTGGCCTCAGACACCAGCTCCCATGGGGACACCCTGGGCCTTGCCACCCCCCAGAGCCATCCAGCCTGCAAATTTGCACACTCAGCCACCTTGCTCTCCAAGGTCACCTGCTCAGATAGTCTCCGGAGCAGTGCTTCCCTCTCAGGGACACATTAGCCCTTGAGACTCTGTTGTATGGCACCGCCTCTTCCCTCCACAACCAAAAAGAACTCACAAGAGTCAGCAGGTGTGAGATGACAGGCGGGACGCTGCAGACAATGAGGCAGGAAAGAGGGAGGAACAGGACTGTCCGCAGGACAGACAAGCTCCCTCACAGACAAGCTGGGAGGGAGTGGCCAGAAGCCTGGGGGGCGGTGGGGGGACGGCGATGAGAAGCTGGGGATGCCAGACACGCTGCCTCATGGGGCTGCCTCACGGGGCTTCCAGAAGCTGATGCTTGAGGAAGCGGGTGCTGGCCTCGGACCACAGAGCAGTGGCCCCACGACTCAGGAACACAATTACCCCAGAGGGTCACTCCTCACTAAAAAGGCAGACGGTCTGTGGGGCACCTGGGGGGCTCAGCCAGTTAGGCGTCTGACCCTTGATTTCAGCTCAGGTCATGATGTCATGGTTCACGGGATTGAGCCCCACGTCCGGCTCTGTGCTGACAATGTGGAGCCTGCTTGGGATTCCCTCTCTCTCTCTCTCTCTCTCTCTCTCTGCGCCTCCCTCCGCTCACACATTCTCTCACACAAAGTAAGTAAATAACAAAAAAATAAAAATAAAGAGAGGTTTGCTTCACTGACCCAGAAGACGGCTCGGAAGTCAAGTCCAGGCCTATTGGAGGAAGCCCGCTCACGGTGTCACCAAACCCAGAACAGTTTGAGCCCGCAGGGGACCAGGGCCTACACTCCTGCCGAGCCGAGAGGAGGGAGGGAGGGAGGAGGCGGGCTTTGTCAGTGCCCTCCCAGCACCCCCCGGGGCGAGGGAGCCCCGATAGGTGGCACCACGGTCCACCCCTGCGAGGCCAGCCTGCCCCATAGATGCCACGTGGCTCAGTGGTACCACCGGTTACCCTTCCTTCCGCTTCTGGCTCCTCTTCCTGTGGCCGTTGTGCAGCTGACCCAGCGCCGTCCTGCACCAGTGCCTGTGACTGGGGCCTTCTGTGCTCGATGACCGTGGCCTCGGGGGCCGTGCAGCGGGGCAGGTGAGGCAGAGCGTGGGGAGGAAGGAGCGCCCAAGAGGAAGAGAAGAGAGGCAGTCTGAGTCCTTGGGAGCCGAGGGAGAGAAGTCCGTTCGTTCGTTCATTCGTTCGTTCATTCGATGTCTGTAAATGCCTGAGACGCACCAGGTACCGCTAGAGCTGGGACAGTGAGCGAACGAGAGCCTGCTCAAAGAGCATTTGTTCCCCTGAGGGACCGGCAACGATAAAGCAGCTTCAAAATAGAGCGTGAGAAATTTCATCCCAAAACTGGAGAGGGGAACAGACATAAATTAACATCCGCCTGATGCTCTGATAGAAGCTGTAAGTGGCTCTAAGTGGCACCATCGTGTGGTTCCCCCCGCCTGAAACACCCTTCCAGCTGTCTTTCTGCGGAGCAGACTCTGAGTTGTACTCCAGCACTTAGCCTGTGACGCCTCCTCCCCGCCTCCCCACCCCTCTGCCTTGGATCCCTGCTTCCTATGCTCCTGACATACCTCACGCTCACCTCACACTCGCTTACCACTTACTCACACATCCCCCCACACACATAGGTAAGAGTTACTATCTACTGAGCGTTTACTACGTGCCAGACATTTATTTACTCAATCATGTGACATAAACACTACTATCCCTACTTAAAGATGAGGCAACTTTAAGTGGCACAATTATTAAATTTTTTCAAGTGTATTTATTTTGAGAGAGAGACAGTGAGAGGGGAGGGGCAGAGAGAGAGAGAGAGAGAGAGAGAGAGAATCCCAAGCAATATCCATGCCTCCAGTGCAGAGCCTGATGTGGGGCTCGAACCCACGAAACCCTGAGATCATGACCTGAGCCGAAACCAAGAGTTGGACGCTTAACCGGCTGAGCCTCCCGGGCGCCCCGAAGTGTCGCAATTATGATGAGGCTCATTATAATTGAGACACTTGCCCAGACATCTATTAAATAGATTATTGTACATAGCGCCCCACCCCCCGGGATCACTCCGGAGAGAAGGGGCAAAACGCTTCTAAACACACAGGTGGACAGTCAGAGACTTACGACCCGTCCCCTCTCGTGACCCGCCTTCCCTAAGTTGCTAAGTGCTCAGTAAGGGTGAACCCAGAGGAAGGACAAGGCACCGGCCAGCTGTGAGTTTGTAAGTTCTCCGGCCTTAAGAAACGCCACACGCCGACATCCCTGGAGGTGAGAGGCGTCGAACCTCTCACTGGACAGTGCACGCTCCCAAAAGACCAACGGAAAGTTGGATTCCCCTGCTCAGTCCTCGGTCTATGAATTATCTCCGCCGCTATGAGGTAAGTGTGTGACCTTCGCTCTTATGGCCGAAGCCGTTCAGAGGGCACGTAGCAGAGTCTGTCGGCACCTCCAACTCCAGCTCCCGGCTGATCTCACCCAGAACGCCGGGCAAAGCAGGGATCCTCCGATGTTCAAAAGAAACAAGCTCTAAAAAGTCAGCTAGTCTGCCCATGGATGGTGGCCACGGCTCAATCTGGAATACGACACAAGAACAAACAGGATTTTTGCTTAAGCAAGCCCTATACCGGTGGGGGGGCTTGACCTCATGAGCCAGAGACCAGGAGTCGTGGGCTCCACCGACCCAGCCGGGCGCCCTTAAACAAAGATTTTTTTTTTTTTTTTAAATAAAGATTCGGGATTTAGAAAAATCTTTTTGTTCTGTGAGATTATCATGTACTGAATGCCAGCTTTGGAGCTGGGGACTGGCCCCACTTCAGCCGTTGAAGAGCGATGTGTTGATTTCATGTCACCGTTTTTCACTATCTTCGAGACAGACGCTGGTATTTACTCTCAAAAGGAGATGGACAGACTCAGCTCCAAACCAGGAGCTAGAAGTGGCCGAGCTGGGTCTGCGTGGCTCCAAAGCCAGCGGTTCTGGCAGCCAGGGGGGCCTCCGGGACCCTCCCCCCCCCAGCCCCGCCTCGGCCTCGCCTGTGTCCCTCCCCAGGCTGCCAGAAGGCAGGTCTGGTGGCGCCAGCCGGGCCAGGCCTGGGGAAGTGCTGCATGAGCCACGATAAATAAATGAATGAGCAAATGGATGGCTCTTTGGGGGAGAGTCTGGAGGCCAGGCCTCTGCTCCTGAGGCTCCGAGGGCATTTGCAGGCACCCTCAAGGCCGAGCCTCGGAACCCCACACCCCGTTGTTCCGGTCCCGGGGCGGCTCCCCCCGCCTCCGCCCCGCTGCAGTCCTCCACGGGCAGCCTCCTGTCTGTCTGGCTGCCGCTTCTCCGAGTGGCAGAGGGGACACCAGACGTCCCTACAGCACCAGCTCGAGCCACCCACGGGTGACTTCAAAGCTCAAGGGCAGAGGGAGGAAGAACCGGTTCCCCCAGACCTCGCCTTACAAGCTTGAGGAGCAGGGGGGGTGGGGGGGACAGGACGGGGACAGGGGACTCTTAGGGGTTGACAGCCAAGGGCTCCAGCCCCAACCCACCCCTAGCAAGCTTCGTGACCCCAGACAAGTGATTTCTCTTTCTGGGCCTCACTTCTCACTCTGAACCAGAGGCTGGCTTCATGCCCGTGAAGGGCCGCTCCGGAGCCAGCCTCCTCCTGCCCACAAGCTGGGGCGCATAAGGGGCTGCCGTGGCCAGAGAGGAAGTGCCACAGGGCCAGGTACCCACGTGGCTGGGTGGGGGTGTATGGACCAGACAGAGACACGGGTGGGAGCTCAGGCTTCCCGGCCTGGGGCCTCCTGGGGAAGGTGCACAGTGCCCGCGGATAGTCTTGGTCACTGTCCAGCTGTGACAGGACCATAGGCAAGCCACCTCCTCTCTCTCTCTCTCTCTCTCTCTCTCTCACTTGTCTGTAAGAGGGTACTGACGGTCTTACCCTCTCTAACATCTGCTTGTCCGTGAGATGGGAGAGCCGAAAAGTCTGTGGCCCAGGCGGGTAAGGGGCGGCAGGTCTCCGGGTGGCCTCACGCCACGTGGGATTTCTGCAAGGGCCCGAGGCCACGTTCCGGATGAGCCAGCGTGGCAGGCCTGTTTGGTCTGTGGGTGACTGACGTTCCAAAGGGGGCTAACCCTTCCTCTCCACGGTGCACGGCTTAAGTTTCTGCCTTCCCTGCCCCAGCCTGGCGACCTGTCCCTCTGACCCTCAGCAGACAGGTCACTCCCCCCACCCTTCAGGCTCAGTAAGGTTAAGAGTCTGACGCTGGTTGGAACTTCTCCAAGGGGGCCCTGACTTGGGGGGATGGGGAGAGGGGACGCACAGCCGGAGAGCAGTGAGGGACCTGCTGGGAGGCTGGCTGCCCCCCCATATCTGGCAAAGTCAAGCCCAGCTGCCTTCCCCTCTCCACCCCACCCCCCCACCCTGACAAGACCAGCCCCGCCCCCCCCCCTCTGCCAGCACTGCGGGGGGGGGGGGGGGGGTGCTGCTCAACCACCTGTGCCAGGGCTGGGAAACCCAGCGTGTCCTCGACCGCCCACTTTCCCCTGGCCTTGTCCCATCCAGGCCTGGGCCGCTCGAACTCGCTGCTCCGGCCACGTTGCCTCTCTCCCAGGCTGTTGGCTGACACCTTGAAACTACCCCGATGTCACATCCTGGCCACCCGCTGCACATCGCCCAAGCCTACCGGCCCTGGTACAGGCGCCCAGCCTCCACTGCCCGCGGCAAAGCCCCTCCTTAGACTTGCAGGTGGGCCTGTGGGAGAACGGTGAGCATGAACTTAACCATCTGGCCCCAAGGCTGTTCCCCCTCCCCGGGCCTCACCTCTGCCCTCATGGCAAATCCTACTGTCCTTCAAAGTCCAGGTCAGAGGCCAGCCTTCCCTCCTCTTCACGCCCTGCTGACTCCTCCCTGGCAGCGTGAAGAGAGAATTCTGCCTGTTAAATCCATCCAGCTGCTTGCAGGGGCGGGGGAGGGGGGGGCGGTGCGGGCAGCACTGGGGTCTGCACAGCACGGGGCAGAGTGAGATGCAAGCTGGCACCCCTCCCCCACCCCTGCCAGCTCCTGCCAGGCGGTTTGGGAAGATGCTCTCGGTGTCCACTGTACTGATGGGGAAGCTCACCCTGAAAGCAAGGGGGCGCCCGGCCTGAGGCCCGCAGGTGGGAGCCGGTGGGGACCCGAGACTGGTTTCCCCCGTCTTAGCTTGCTCAGACCAAAGGTCTGGTTGGAGGAGACCTGGGCGGGGCCTCCATCGGG
The DNA here is from genome assembly GCF_023721935.1 of Panthera uncia. NCBI lineage: Eukaryota > Metazoa > Chordata > Mammalia > Carnivora > Felidae > Panthera > Panthera uncia. The sequence continues at coordinate 66,602,867 of NC_064813.1, read as the reverse complement.
CCCAGAATGAAGAGGAGGGGCTGAGCGGGGCGGGGCCTCTTCTGGAAGCTGAGGCCGGAAGCTGCCCAGCAGGCACGTATCTCAGCGGTAAAATGGAAGGGGAGGGGGCTGCTGTCGTCGGGGTTCAGGGATAGGCAGCCCGGTCCCACCCTGCAGCTCCCTACCAGCCCCCCACAAGCACGTGCAGGTGAGGGCCCGGGCACCCCTGCATCAGGGTGGCCCCGGGAGGTCCCTCAGGCAACAGCTGGTCTGGCAGAGGCGGCTGGGAGAGGGTCTTGGGAGGAACACACACCCCTGACCTTCAAGGAGCTTCTGGGGAGCGGGGGGTGCCGGCCCCAAACTCACCCAGGACCACATCTCTGCCTCCAGGATGGGTGATGGGAAGCAGTAGGGAGAGGAGGCAGGGGGACCCCAGGGGCGGTAAGGGCTGGCAGGGGCACCAGCGAGGGAAGGCGGGGCTGAGGGCAGCTGGGAAAGGGCAGTGGAGGAGCCTGGGCAGGGGTGAGGGGCACAGATGGCGGGCTGGGGGACAGATGAGAAGTGAGTTTGGGGACCAGCCAAAGGAAGCAGGAGGCCCAAGGTGGCGCCCCTGACTCACGTGATTCCCCCAAGTTGCCCCTTGCCCCTGGGGCTGAGCTCTTAGCTGGGGGGGAGGGGTGGAAGGTCTCAGAGGAAAGGGCAGAAAGGCCCAGAGCTTAAACTGGAGGGGTCCAGACCAGACCCTGGGGGCCACGCAGGGCTGGGGGCAGACGCCAGTGGGTTCGCTCCCAGGTTCCCCCACCCCTGTGGGTACCAGCCAGAGCTGCTGTGGGTACATGAGGGTGACAGAGAGAGGGGCCTCGTGTCCTGTGATGGGAGTGAGGATCACCTACCTAGGCCAGCCCAGACACAGGGTGGCCACCGGGCAGTGGCCCTGGTGTCCTGACCGTCCCCAACAGACCCCTGGGGCTCCTGGCTCTCTTTTTCTCTCGGATACAGGGGACACAGCGGCTTCGGAGACCTCAGACCCAGCTCAGCGCTCCTACTCCCTGAGGGGCTAAGAGGGACAGGGGGCTTGGGGACCCTTCCCAGCCTCCCCCAGACTTTGCGATGCTTTTCAGACCCTGAAAAGCCCCCAGCACCCACAACCTCTGGGAACCCAGGGAGGCCAGGCTGTGCCCCCTCCCCTGAAGCCAGGCCCCTCCCGGGATGAGGAATCTGGCCTCCCTTCTAGCCTGAACCCCTGCCCTGGAGACTCAAGCTGACCAGTCAGCTGTTCACGCAGCATAAATTCTGAGCACCTGCAGGCGGTGAGAAAGGTGAACAGGATCAAAAGGCATCCTCAAGAGGGGACGACGGTCTACAGAGGGGACAGTCTACGGAGGGGACAAGCATCCATGGAGGGGACAACAGTCCGCGGAGGGGACGAGGGTCCAGAGGGGATGACGGTCCGCAGAGGAGACGAGGGTCTGTGGAGGGGATGAGGGTCCGTGGAGGGGGCAAGGGTCCATGGAGGGGACGACAGTCCACGGAGGGGACAAGGGCCCAGAGGGGACGACAGTCTGTGGAAGGGACAGTCCGTGGAGGGGACAAGGGTCCATGGAGGGGACGACAGTCCGTGGAGGGGACAGGGGTTCAGAGGGGACAACAGTCTGGAGGGGACAGTCTGTGAAGGGGACGAGGGTCCAGAGGGGATGAGGGTCCACGGAGGGGACGACAGTCTGTGGAGGGGACAAGGGTCCAGAGGGGATGACAGTCTGGAGGGGACAGTCCGTGGAGGGGACGAGGGTCCATGGAGGGGATGACAGTCAGTGGAGGGGACAAGGGTCCAGAGGGGACAACAGTCTGGAGGGGACAGTCCATGGAGGGGACAACAGTCTGTGGAGGGGACGAAGGTCCATGTGGGGGGGGTGAGGGTCCATGGAGGGGACAACAGTCCACGGAGGGGACAAGGGTCCAGAGGGGACGACAGTCTGTGGAGGGGACAGTCCGTGGAGGGGACGAGGGTCCACGGAGGGGGGGGGTGAGGGTCCACGGAGGGGGGGGTGAAGGTCCATGGAGGGGACAAAGGTCCACAGAGGGGGCGCCTCCTCACACACACCCTGCGCTCCTGGTTCAGCCCCCAGCCAGAGGCCCGCAGGAGCCCGTTGGCTCACAGCCCTACGACAGCCAGCGGTCCCTCCTGAGCCCCCGCCGCCCACCACAGCCCCTTCTGGAGCCGGCGGGCGCTCTCCCCTTCCTGAAGTCACACTGCGCCATTCCGTCCCTACACTCGCACGGGACGTGCAGGCCGGTCGAGGAGCCCGGTCAGGAAGGACTTCTGGGCAGTAAGTGGCCCAGCGGACTCTGGGTGAGCGCAGGCCCTCACCTCACCTGGCCGGGTGGGTCTGGGTCTGGGGCTCTAAGCGGTGCGGGAGGCGAGGTCAGCGGCAAACGTGGAGCCGGGGCGCCACCTAGTGGCTTCCCACCTCCCAGCCCAGAGCCCGGTGGGGGTCCTCTGCCCCTTCCTCACACCCTCTGGCCGGCGACAGCTTTTGAGTGCCAAATACAGAACAGGCATTTTGCTTACATCGCTTTATGTAATCTCTCCCCAGCCCCCCAGTCCCTTTGTTTGAGGATCAGAAACCCAAGGTTCCCAGAAATTAACCTGCCGAGATCTCTCGGCCGGGACGGGGGCCCAAGGCTCACCCTCGGGAACCCATGGCCCTCGGCAGCTGTGAGCTCCGGCCCTGAGGGCCCGAGGCGGGTGGGGAGGATGAGGTGGGGACAAGGTGGGTGTGGGGTCCCCTGTGCTTACACGCCAGCCCAGTGACGGAGCCCCCAGCCGACAGCACAGCCCCAACAGCGTTTCCTGGGGCTGAGTCTTCAGTTCCCATGAGGTGGGGACGGGGAGGAGGCAGGAGACTTCAGTCCCCGGGGGCTGCCGCTTTCAAATGTAACAAAACCCCAAGGAAAGCCCTCGTGCTGGGCCTCCATCCCAGGGGGCACAGGCCAGTGTGTGCAGCCAAGGGGCCCCTCTGGGGGCACATGCACCAAGGCTCTCTGGCTGCAGAATCAGATTCCTGTCCCCCCACAGCCCCCACCCCCCGCCCGCTGGCCCCCAATCATTTGCATATATTTGCATGAACAGCAAGGCAGGTCCAGCTAAAGCCTTTTCTTGGCAACAGTGGCATCAGTGCAAGGCCGGGTGACTCTCCTAGGGAGCCGGAGAAGACGACAGTTCAACGGTCCCCGGGGTCAGGGGACCCCGGGCCTCAGCCCCTCCGCGGGCTCCGGAAGTGTCTGTCCTTCTTCCCTGACCTGTGGGGAGACCAGGTAGGGGCAGGAAGAGGCCTTCAGGACCACGCCGCGTGGTGAGAAGAGGCTCCTGTAGCAGCGGGGACCTGTCCCCCCTAAGGCAGGGGGGGGACGGACCCACCCTCCCAGTGTGAGGTCCCCGGCCAGCGAGGCAGGAAGCCTCCTCGGCACTGTAGGTACACGCTGGACGCAAGTACTCGGGAGGAAAGGTCCCCCCAGCCCGAGGGGGCTCCCAGGACCACCGTGGAGCGAGCACAGGCGGCCTCCTGACCTCAAGGGAAGACCGGAGCGCATCTGGATGCTGCTCGAAGGGGAGCCCGCCGTGGATTACAAACTCAAGACTGGGACTCAGGGCCTGTGCTCCCTCACCCCCCCCCCCCCCCCCCGGCCCCCGCCCACAGCTGCCCACCTCTTCTTCAGTGCTTTGTCTCCAAAGAAGTGGCTGAAGATGAAGCCCTCAAAGTCATCCACCTCATCGTCGTCACCCGTCTGCCTCACCGCCACCTCCTCCAGGCTGTCCTCCAAGGCATCCACAAAGTCCCGGAAGCGGAGGCGGTCATGGCGGAAGATGCCATCCTCCCCAAAGTAAGCGGGCGAGAGCGGCAGCTCCTGGGTCAGCTGCCCGGCCCAGGGCAGCCGCGCCAGGTAAGTGGTCAGCACAGAGGCCAGCTCCTGTCGCCGCACCGGGGCCAGCTCTGCCCCGAAGGCCAGGCCCTCCTGCCGGGCACACTCGCGCACACCTGAGCAGCCCTGCGGGGCCCGGTACTTGCGCCTCAATAGCTCAGCCCACGGTGCCGGTGCCGGGCGGCCTCGCCCGTCGCTAGCGCCCTCCTCCCGCTGAGGGTGCTGCTGCCCCCCGGGGGGGTGAGGGCTCCCACTCCTCCTAGGGCGCTCCTCAGGGCCCTGCCGCCTGGCGTCCTTCCTGCTGCCCCACTCCGCCCCCTGCGGCTTGCCCTCCCCCCAGCCCTCTGCCACCTCCCGGCCCTCACCCCCCCAGTTCTTTCTCTCCCGACCAGACCCCTCCTTCTTGTGCCTCCGGGGCTCAGCGCTCCGGTCCCCCTGCCCACCCCGCCACTTCTCCTTTCCACTCCACTCCCTGGGACTCTGGAAGCGGGGCTCCCGGTGCCCGGCCTCTGAGGCGTTGGCACCGACCCCGGGGTGCCCGCCCCACTTCTCCAGGCCCTGCAGCTTCTGGGCCGGTCTGCGGCCCAGCTCGGCCAGGTCCCCTCGGCCCGCACCGCTCAAGCTCTGCTCCAGGTCCTGCCGCACCGCCCCCAGCAGCCGCCGCTGCCTCTCCAACTCGCGCCTTAACGCCTGGGCCTCCGCCTCCAGCCGTTCCTGCTGCTCAGGGAGGCCAGGGCCCGGCTCCCACTCCCCGGAGACCCCGCCGCCCAGAGGGCCTCCGCTCCAGGGGACGCACACCCCGTCTGGGCCCCGCACGCAGCCGGCCCGCAGCCGCTGCAGCTCGGACTTCAGGGTGCGCTGGGCGGCCTCGCCCCGCCGCAGGGCCCCCCCGCAGCCGCGCGTTCTCCTCTTCCAGCTCTCGGGGCTGGCGCACCAGGCTCTGAAGCTCCTCCTTCTGGGCCTGTGGTGGAGGGTGCCACAGGCGGGTCGGGAAGGGCCCGGTGCCTCCCGCCCCGCTTCCGCCCAAGGGAGTCGGCAGGACACGGCCTAGGACGCTCAGAGAGTCTGGTTCTCGACCCCCTCGCCATCCACAACCTGCACCGAGCCCGTGACCCCAAATTCCGTCACAGACCTCAGCTTCCACGTCCTCTACAAGGACACACTTCGATCCACCTGAGATCGACCAGACGCGGCTCTCACGGCCCTTTCTGCCTCCCACACCCAGAAGAGACGTTATTAATCGAGCCTCGGCAGTCCTACCGATCCCTGTTCACACGGGGCCCCGGGCAGACTGCACCCATCAGGCAGGGTGGCCTCAGGCAGCGGGGGCGCCAGCCGGGATGCCAGCCGGGCCTGGGCCGTGGCCGCAGGGTGTGAGCAGAGAGCCAGGAAGAAAGCCTAACTCCAGTGGACAGAGGAGATGGTGGGGGGGAGGCGAGCAGAGGCAACCTGTAGGACACACACCCCTCCCACCCCTCCCCTCACCCCTGCGCGTGCCCACCTGGAGCTGGGCCTGAAGCAGCCGAATGTCCTGGTTCTCCTTGGCCAGCTTGTCCAGCAGGAGGGCCATGCTCTGCAGGCTGGGCACCCTGTCGGGGGCTGCTGAGGCCTGCAGCGGCTGCCCCAGTCCATCCTAAGGGCACAGGAGCCAGTGACCCCTCCCGCCCCACAGCCAGGCCGCCCCGAGTCTCCCGGACGGTCCCCGCGCCCCCCACGCCATCCAGCACCTCCGCATCCGAGCCGGTGTCTGGGAAGGCCTGTGGCTGTGCTTCCTCCGTGGGCCCTGTGGGAAACCAAAGTCCCAAAACTGGCCCGCTCCCTCACCCCTGCACACACACGGTCACCCGCCTGCCCTGGGCCTACCCTACGGCTGAGAAGTCCGGCAGGAGAGGGCCGAGGGTCGCCCTGAACAGCTGAGAAGGTCAGTGACTGAGCAATGAATGCACAGCCCAGGGGCCCTACTTCTGACTCGGGGAACCGCCAGTGGCCTCCCTGAGGCCGGGCAAGGACGAGCCAGGGCCCCGCCCCACTCACCGCTGTCAAACTCCGAGAGGCCGCCTGAGGATGGAGACAGAGGGGCTCGGTGAGGCCAGAGCGGAGGAGAGGGGCAGGAGGGGTCGCGGAGACAGGGAGGAGGCCGCGGCAGGGAGGTAGCGCTCACCGCAGAAGAGCAGGATTCCCAGGCCCAGCAGAACCAGGGCCCCAAGGAGACACACGTTGGGGGAGAGGCCCGGCTCCCCGCCCGCGCCCTCGCCGCGGGCCTGGCCCTCCACGCCCAGGGCCGCCACGGGCCGGGGGGTGCTGGGCTCCCGTCCCCGCCGCCTCCGCAGCCCCTCCGCCTCCACGTCTGTGTCTGTGTCGTCCTCACTGCTGGAGCGGCGGGCCTCCTCCACGGGCCAGGCTGGAGAAGCAGTGGGCACGAGGCAGTGAGGCGACCGCAGAGAGAGACATAGTCAGGGACCCTGCCCCCGTCCACCTGGGCGGTCTTCAGATGCCCGGCCTATGGGGGGGGGGGGGGGGGGGGAGGGGCGGTCCTTCTATCTGCAAACTCAGGGAGCAGCTCTTCCCTAAAAGCACCCCCTCCTCCACACGTGCCCCCCACCCAGCTCCCTCGGCAGCTCCTGTGCCCGCCGGGCGCTGCCTCTCAGTCCATCCTGGCTCTTCCCGGTCCTAAAGGCGAGGGTCCCGCGGGGCCCGGCCATCTCCCCGCACAGTCACCCACACCACTGACTTTCCTCCGTAGCAGACGAGCCCCCAGTCCGTAGATCCTGACCTGGCCTGCCCACGGCCCCGGGCCTGATGACCATCTGCCAGCCACCCTACCTGAGTGTCACCTGGGGACCAAGCTCTCAGTACCCCACCCTCCACACCGGTGCCCCCCCCACCCCTGTTCAGAGAACGACCCCACTGCTACCACCTGGCCACCTGAGCCCTCCCCCCGGGCCCTCCCCCCACACCCCTGCCTCGTGTCTGCCTACCCTCTCTTCGGCAGCTTTGCGCGAGCACCTCGCTCGTGCCCTTAACGGCCCAGGTCTTGCCCTCTCCCTCCACCCCGTCCTTCAGCAGAGAAGGACTCGCCCGCTCCTTGGCCACAGCCTTGGCCAAAGGCTCCTCAGCGCGGGACAGGCGGCCCGTGCCTCTGCTGACGACCAACGGCCTGCTCCTTCTCAAGATGCCCTCCAACCTGAACCTTCCCCCGACCGCTCCCGCCCCTCTCTCCCTTCCCTCAACTGTCCCCTGGCTGAACCACTCTCCCCTCCCCTCCCTCCTCTCCCCTTCCCCCTCCTTTCCCCACGCTCTTGGTCTGACTTCCATTTGGTTCAGACGAGTCTGCCTCTCACACGGGCCACGCACCGCCCACCCCCCCTCCCCTCCTGGGCACAGAACTGACATGTGAAAGAGGCTCAGGGAACAAGAGTTGAATCTAGAAGCAAGAAAAGAAGGGGCCTCGTGGCACAAGGGAAAGAGTCAAGCAGACCCAGGCCCTGCCGCTTACCAGCTGTGTGACCTCGGTCAAGTCACTTGACCTCCCTGAATCCTCGGGGGTAGTGGTGAGGTTTCACTGACACATGGCAAGGCGAGTGCTACGCTGCTAAGTGCCGGGGCCTGGACCAGAACCGTGCTCAGCAGCAAACGCCCTGCCCCCCATTCCTTCCAGAAGGAGAGGAAAGACGGAGACCAAAAGGCTCTCACCTGCGTTGGGAGATGAGGGCAGGCTCTGTGGGGGGCTGTGACCCTCCAGGTCCTGCGTGTCTCGTGTGTCTTCTGGGCCTGCCACCACAGGGGCCTCCTCCAAGTCTCTCTGGACCACCATGTCTCCCAGGCCGGAGGGCTTCGTGGCACAAGCGTCACCTTCCAGGACACCCTGAGCAGACACAGCCACGAGCGGCTCCAGGCCTCCCCCCTCTCCAGTTGCCCTCCCCAAACCGGTGAAGATCCTCACCTCGGCCTCGGTCTTCTCTGGCAGAAGGGGACCGCACTGGGGACTTTCAGTCTGGAAGGGGGTCTCTGCAGCAGACGAAAAGGCCCAGGAAACATACCAGTGTCCCCCAGATGAACTTTCTACACAGCCCTCTGGCTCCCACAGGCCCTACCAGATTAGAAGGGGCAGGAGACCCCGCAGCGTAGAGGAAGGCGGCTGCACCCGCCCTCAGGAGGGCCTGTTACCTTCTCCATTCACGGCCCCAGCTAGTTCATCAGCAGCTGCCTCGAAGTGGCTCCGAGGGGCCTGGGGAGCTTTCCCGGGTTCTGGGTCCATCCTGGATTCTGGGCCCAAGGTCTCCACGGGCAGGCCCTGGGGGAGGGGGTGCTCCAAACCAGGAGCACGGGTGCTCTGCTGGGGTCCCTGGGGCCAGCCGCACGGCCCGGGGACCCCCACCCACATCTCACAAAAACCTACACGTGCCATAGCGAGCTAACGCGAGGTGGGGGAGGGCGGCGGGCGGCAGCTCCTCTCCCTGACCTCCCTGACCTCGCTTGACCTCCCCTCCCTGCCCTGCCCTGCCACCGTGAGGGACTTCCAGAGGCAGCTGCTGGCCAATGGAAAAGTGCGGCTGGGCCAAGACACCCCATCACCTAGGAACCTGGTGCCCCCCACCCTCCCAAAGAAGCCGGCCAAGGCCGGGGTCTCCCACCTCCCCACCAATGGAAGCTGCTGACTGGCTGGGAGGTGGGCGGCCGGCAAGAGAACAGAGCCCCTGGCCACTTAAAGGTCACGATCACGTTCCCCATGGGTTTCCCTGCAGCGTCCACTCGACAGGCCGCCCACTTTACTCGCATCTTCCAGGCTTTTCTGGCCTCTTCCACTGCCCCACACGCAGCTGCTGGCAGCCGACAACTTGGCCCGCCCCCCCCCCCCCCCCCCGGTCTTCGCCCCCCGCACACCCCTGTCCAGCAGGCCTGCCACCCGCTCACCCAAGCAGGGCTTCTGCAAGCCCTCCAAGGATCGTTGTGCGCCTCAGTCCGTTTCTGTGCGGTTTTCAAACCACTCGTTTCACCACGGCCACCCCTCTAAGCCAGGAATCACAACCCCCTCTTACAGCGGGGGACAGAGAGGAAGGCCCCGCAGTCGTTCTGGGCCGGGGCTCCGGCCCCAGGCCCTGTGTCCTGCCCTCGCTCCCACCCTCACACCCCTCCCCCTGGCGGTCCTAACACTCCAAGTCACGGGGCCCGGGGCCCTTGACGAGCTTTCTCCGGCCCCCTCCCCCTTCTTGGTGGCTTTGGGGGCACAGGAGCCCACTGGCTTCCTGCCCCCACTGCCAGCCGCGCTGCCCGACCTTCAAAACACTCCCTCGTTCACCCCACCCACAGGCGGTGACTGTCCCGAGGCCCTCGAACTCACAGCCCTTCTGTGACTCCCCCACCCAGGAGGAGGCCTGCGTGCCGGGGCCTGCTCCCCCTCCTCCTGCCCCTGGAGCTCCTCTCGGCCGCCAGCAGGAGGTGACACAGGTGCCCGGCAGAACCGAGCAAGGGGACAGACCCAAAAGGCAACCCAGCCCCGCAGGAACTTCTCTCCCACAGGGTTCCCAGGCCTGCGTCCTACCTCCGAGCCGGCAAGCACCCAGCTGTTGTCAGAGTCTGGGCAGGAAGCCATGGTTGCTGGGGTCCCCGAGGGGGCTGTGGCTGCCACCTGCGGAGAAAAGTGCTCTTAAGGACCCCGGTTCCCTTCGGCGAAGGCAGGATGCAGAGAGCAGCCTTGGCTGGGTTCCCGGGGCTGAGCAGTGGCTTCCAGAACCAACCCTTCGAACCCGGACGCTTGAACTTTCCTGGGCAGTATCAGCTCTTACAGATCAACACCTGTCAGCACACACAGAGAAGTTCACCTGTGGTCCCTGGGAGACTGAACTGATTTTGAAAGGTCCAAGCACGGAGCTGGAGAGGATCTGGGGGTACCCAGGCCAGCGCCCCCAGGTTAGAGCCAGCGGAAACGGAGGCGTCAAGGCTGCTGACCTGCCCGGGACGAACAGCTAATGGGAGGAGGGAAGAGAACAACCACCCAGGCCCCCCCACAATCACTCCCCAAGCCCCTCACCGCGGCTCAGAAGCTGAGACTGGACGGCCTCCTTCCCACTGAAGTGTCCTGCCCACCATACATCCTTCCTACAGGCTGGTCAGGGGTTCTCAACGCTGGCTGCACACTGGGGCCGCCCGAGATTCTGATTCAACTGATTTCGGGTCAGACCCAGGCATGGGTCTTGGGGGTTTTTGTTGTTGTTGTTTATTTGTTTTTTTAATTTTTCTCTTTAATGTTTATTTTTGAGAGAGAGAGAGAGAGACAGAGTGAGAGTGTCAGACGGGCAGAGAGAGGGAGATACAGGATTCGAAGCAGGCTCCAGGCTCTGAGCTGTCAACACAGAGCCCAACTTGGGGCTCGAACTCACGGACGGTGAGATCATGACCCGAGCCGAAATCGGACGGCTCCACTGACTGAGCCCCCAGGCGCCCCCCCTCGCCCCGCCCCCGCCAGGCATGGGTCTTCTTGGAAACCTCCCAGAAGGCTCTCTCCTGTGCAGTCCGGCCTGAGAACACCTGACATGGCCGAGACGCGTTTCAGCACACCCTTGGTAAATCTCCTCGTCATGCTGACTCTCCATTCTAAGTTCTGTTTCCTTTCTATGTAATCTGCAGGGTCATCCCATGGAACTCAAGGCAACTGGGAAAAGGGTTTAAAGACAGCCATCGTTTGTCAAGGCCTTACGGTTTGCAAAGTGCAGACGAAAATCAGGGCTGCGGCCCTGCGCCCTGCTACTCGCCTCTGACTCGGCAGGTGGGGGTGGGAAGTCACGCCAGCTTCTGAAGCCTGACACAAAGTGGGGTAAGGAGAGGGAGACCTGTCCTGTCACTCCAGCCAAGACTGTCCCCTGAGTCTGGGCAGCTGTGACGGGGACCTGGCACAAGGCAGGAGGATAAGATGAGCTGACCCCACCCCCCCCCAAGTCTTGGGCTGTGGTCCTTCAGAGGAGGACACAGGACCACTCACAGAGGGGCCAAACAGGGGGCACAGGAGCAGGGCTCTGTAAGGAAACGCTAGGAAGGGAAGTGAGGCTTGGGAAGAAACGCTTAGGGACCCCCGCGCGGCCCCCATCTATTTAAGCTGGTGCCAAGTCCTGCGCAGGGTCCTGATGCTCCTGTGGCCTTTCAAGACCCACGCCCGGGACAGACAGCTGACGGTGTCTTCCCCGAGGCCCGTGCCTCCTAGACACGCACAGCCGTCCCACAGGCAGACAGGAGAATGGCTGCAAGGACCCCCACACCACATCCAACGGGACCCCCCGGCCAGCTTCTGAAGGCATCCACACAGCCAGCCCTGTTAGGCCTGCCTGCCACTCTCGGGCCTTCCGCCGCCTTCTGTCACCATCTCCCCATTCCCAGTTGCTGCGCGTGACTGTTAACAGGTGGTGGCAGGAAGGAAGTGGCAGCAGCTTGGGCTGAAGTCTCTGTTTCTCCCTGGCCGTGTACAGCCTGCTCGGGTCCTCCAGAACCAGGAACCATGGCAACCAGGGTGATGTCAGACTCACTGTCTCCATGGAAACCAGCCCCGGCATTTGGGTCAACAAAGACAAATACTTCTGAGCCCCAAACAGGAGACAGTCTGGAACCCCTGCACCCAGAGTTCCAAACTCTGCCACTGCTCTGTCCGTAGAGTGCATCCAAGATTCCAAAAGATGGCCCCGTTCTCCTCAGCCCGCATCGCTTTACCTTTTTAGGAAGTTCCCTTCTCGGTCCAACCTACATCGCTCCCCGTGGGGTTTCAGATCTCGTTCCGGTCTACCTCTCCACCTCCACCCTCCCCACAAAAACGGACCTTAAGGCTTGTCAGACACTCTGCTGTTCCTAGAGGACAGCTAAAGGGGGAGCTCTCCCCCCTGCACAAGCTGGCAAGTCTGGCCCAACTCAAGCCCTGTAGGGGTGGCTGCCCCAAACCTCGGAAGCAAAGGACCCCCGCGCCACCAGAGCATGCCCGGGGCGCCCGAGCAAGTGCCGGTCCGGGACACGGCCGTCCCGGACGCCTCCTCTCCAGGCCCAGCAGGGACCAACAGCTCCCGGGTCCCCGGGGACCAGCGTCTCCACGCCCCTCCCGTGTGATGGGGTCCGCGCGACCCCTGCCCCGCCGGGGCCTCACCTGACCCAGCAGTACCCGCAGTCCTCACCCGACTTGTTGCGGCCTCCCCGGGTTTCCAGCCCAGGAGAGGAGGGGCCCACGTGACCGGGACTGGCCAATGGAGAACCAGTGTCCCGGAGAGGGCGGAAACTTTGGGCCAATCAGCGCTGGAATCGAGAGCCGGCGGAGGGGAGGGGGACCTGCCGGGCCCCCAGCCCCGGGCTCTCCTCCCACGGTCGGCTGGGCTTCCCGCAAGCTGGGTTTTCGGTGACCTCGCCTACTTTCCCAGTGTAGAAACAGTTGCTAGGGGGAAGACCCAAAACTGAAAGCGAAGGGTGGTACCTCCCGAGACCGCAGGGGCCAGGTCGACCCCAGGACAGACAGGGACAGCTGCAGGATGGGGGAAGGGAGATGGCATCCCGTGGGTTGGAAATAACCCTCCCACCGCTCTCCTCGCCCTGCGCCAGTGCAGATTAAGGATGCCACCGCTACTTTTCTACAGGGGACACCTGGGAAGCATCCCCAAGTGAAATCTGCTAGACCAGGGGCAGCCCCCTTCCCACTGCACTTGACCTGGAGCTCTACTTGACCCCTAACCCAAACAACTGGGGGAGGGGCAGTAGGCGCTAAACCCAGAAACACCAACGGCACTTGCCTCCCTGGGGCCCTGGCTCCAGGCCGGGTCCAGGAATGTGCCCAGAAAAGAACTGCTTTCCCACACCAGGGACGCAGGGGGAGGGGTGGCGCACACAGGCCTCCCTCGGCTCCTCGCCTCGCACCAAGGTCAGCTCAGGGGCCAGAATCTCCACCATTCTCTCTTCCAGGAACCCTGGGCACGTAGGTATCCTCACCCCTCAGGCATCCGCGCCGGCGGTGGCAGAGGTTAGTTCCAACCTTCGTGTGCTGAAACAGCCAGGAGTCCTCGTCTGGACTTTCAAGTCATTTTATTAATCCAACCGTACAAAAGACCCCCACCACCACATCTCTGCCACCCCCAGTTCCTTCCAAATAGTGTAGAGGGGGCGATTGAGCAGACCCCTCCCCAGGAGCCACTTACAAAAGGCAGAGATGGCGGAGGAATGGGGGGGGGGGGGGAGACGTCACAAAAATAGCAACAGATAAAAGAGGGGCCACAGAACCACAAACACAACACACAGCTGGGGGCGGGAGGCCGGACACCGCGGGAGCGAAGCCGAGGCCCCTCCCTCCCTTCCCACGGCCTCGAAAACGGCTGGCTCCACCCGTGCAGGCAAATGAGTTCTTCACATGCTAAAGTCACGGGGGGGGGGGGGGCGGTGTGTGTATGTGTGTAGGGTGGTGGGTGGGTGTGTGGGTGTATGTGTAGGGTGCAGGCAACCCCTAGCTCCTTGCCAGACCACACATGTGCCTGCTTCCCCGCCCCACTGAGGAACGTGTGCAGGAGCCCGGCCGGCCGGCCCGGGGGCCCATACCCGGCAGGCAGCGCCTACGAATCAGTATATGAACCCATCCAGCCCAGTATGGGGCTCTGGCGGAGAGGAGTGAGAACTGCTAGATCACCTGGCCCCAAAAGATCTACAGAAAGGTAGCACACACCCAGGCTACGGACTGCACTTCGAGGGCCATGGCTATGACAGTCCCACGGCCTCCCTCCCCCACGGGCTGGGCCAGGGAGCCTTGTCAGGAGATGAGGTATAAGGGCTCCGTGCCTTTTCAAGCTTTCCTTCAGTCAAGCCAGGGAGGCAGAGGGATATAGGTGACGAAAGCTCTAGACCAGCGCCAACACTACTGTGCAACAAACCGAGGGGGGGGGGGGGGGGGGGCATGGGGAGCACTGTACAACCAGAGTCCCAGGTCCCAGGACAGTCCAAACCTCAGATATTCTGGTCAGACCACATATCCCAATTTTTGGCAAAAATATGGTCATTAAAAGCCCAAGAGAGGCTGAGAAAGGGCCAGTGGCTTTGGTATGAGGGACACAGGTCCGGACAGCATCTCTCTCGCACAGTCTTGAAGCCCCAAATCACCAAGAAACTGCCCCAGCCGAGCGCTCTCCTGCTTCTCCAAGCTATTTGGTTGTCTGAGGGGGTGAGGCCTGGGTACGTCGTGGAGGAGGCAAGGGGAGGGTAAGAAAAGGGAAAATTCCCCATTTATTACCTAAAGCTGTCTCCTAAAGCCCATGAAAGTGTTACCGCGGGGATGGGACTCCGACTCCTCTGGCCAGAAACCTTTAACACTTCACTCCAAAAACTAAGGCTGCAGCTGCGGGGCTGGACAGGCGTGTTAGGCACAGGTGCTGGGGCGTCCGTCATCCGCACAGAGGAGACCCCTGCCCTCCGGATCTTCTTCCAGCCTCTTCTCCGTTGCAGCCACACCCCTAGGCCTTCAGAGACGGGAGCCACCACAACGCTGGTAGGGCTTTGGTTTCCTGATCTCTGCAGATCTCAACGTGTACAGGTAATTTTCCAGAAAGGCGAGCGATCCAGACTCTTCTGCCTGCCCACCTCAGGTCCTTCTCTGCCCTCAGGAGCCACCGTATCTCTGCCCCCTGGGGACAGGAGGCCAGTGGAAACGAGGACCGAGAGCCAGACTTGGGAACCCTCACCCTCGCCAGGGTCAGCCATCGTTAGCAGCCACCAGCTGCCCCACGCCCTCGCGGATGTACACAGACTGGATCTCCTTGGTCTTGAGGCAGAGATCGCAAGCCCAGACGGCGGAGGCCTCGGTGGTCAGCAGCCCGTACGCGCTCTCAGTCATGCCTGTGCACTCGCGATGGAACCACTTCTGGCAGGAGGCCTCGCACAGGATGGCGTCCTGGTCGTCATTCACCTCGCTGCGACAGGCGCCACACGGGTACACCAGGCCTGGGGGAGGCTGAGGCCCTGACCCCCCGCCAGCTTTGCTGGGGGGCGCCAGGCTGTTGGCATCTGGGGTTCCCCCCCCCCCGCCCACTGCTGTTTGGGGGGAAGCTGGGCTGGTTCCCGTTAACCGCAGCAGCTGGGGAGCCTGAGTGAGGCTCTGGGGGAAAAGCGGTGGGAGCGGGGGGATTCAAGGGCTTTCCCCCATCCTCACCACCAGGGCCAGGAAAGCCAGGGTCCGGGCCAGGGAAGGGACTTGTGTTTGGGGGCAGGCTGGGGAGCCCCTGACCAGGTCTCTGGAGAGGAGAAGGGCCAAAAGGTGCCCCTGGCTGGGCAAAGCGTTGGGGGAGAGAAGGAGGGCCCAGCTCCCCTCTGGGAGGCTGTCCCATGGTGGGTGAGATCATGGGGCCAAATCCTCCCACCGGGCCTGGCATCATCTGCCCACCAGGAGGGCTGAAGTTTTGGCCCAGAGGCTGGTTGAAGGGTTGGCCAGGAAAGTTCATGTTGCCTGGAGGTGCGTAGCCAGGGCCCTGGGGGGGCATGTTGAAAGCTGGGCCCATAGGATTGGGAGGGAAAGGAGGGGGCTGGCGACGGAGAGGCTGGGGACCCCCTCCACCCCCAGTGCCGTAGCCTGGGGGTACCTGGCCTGCCATGCCCCCCTGTACGCGGAAGCCTCCAAAAGGGACAGGACTGCCAAGGAACGGAGGGGCTGCGCCCCCCACCTTAGGGGCTCCGAAGTCATCCTCAAAAGGGTTGGATGCAACCAGGTGATCCACCATGGGAGTCGGGGGTGGTGCAAACTCCGTCAGATGTGAGTATGCAGGGCCCTAGTGGGGAACAGAGGACGAAGAAAGGATCACAGAAGGAAACACACAGCTAGAAGCCAGCAGAGCCGTAGAAATGCAGGACTTGTTCTGGAGGCTGGTAAAGGCCAGCTCGGATCCCAAGTCAAGACAAACCTCAGAACATAACGGAAACGGGGTGGAAAAAGCAGACAGAACCGCGCTGGAATCCTAGCTCTGACTCCAAATAATCTGGAGACCCTCGAACAGGTACTCAACTTGTTAAAGCCTCAGATCCTCATGTGTAAAATAGGGGCAGTGCCCATCTCCCAAAGCTGCTAAAGTACTAACAGCACAAAGTGCTAGAAAAAAGACGGCTCTTCCTGACAGATAAGATCCTTGGTCAAGTGGCCTCACACACAGCCCTCGCGCCCCCCCCCCCCCCCCCCGTCAGGAAGTTGAGGGACAGGACCAGAAGCAAGGAAACTTTCTCTTCTCCCCCGCACGAGAGGCTACATCCCAGCCTACTGGAGTGGCAGCTAGGAGTCACCCCCACCGTCAAGCACCATTCACCTGAGTATTTGACTTCCTTCGCTTCTTTTCTGGGCTCTTCATCTGCAGACCTAGGAAGAGCAGCAGAATGCAGACCCAAACGCATCTCCCTGAGGCTGCCCCGACCTCCTGCCTCCCGGACGCGCCGGAGCAGCTCTTCTAACTTGGACACGCACTCGCTCATTCACTTAACAAACACGAACAAAGGTGCGCTACGAAGAACGCTGCACGGCCGCACTCTCGGCTGCCTCCTCCCTTAAATGAGACACCCCCCCACCCCGATGCCCTCAGACTCCCAAGTGGCTCCTGGAGTCCGTGCGTCTCCAAACCCTAGGGTCCCCAATCTGTGACAAGGACCCCCCCGTCCCCCCGCCCGAGCCTCCCTTCGGGTCCCCCGGTCCCAGGAACCCCCGCCTGCGCCCACCCGCCAACGTCCCCCCGGCC
Source organism: Panthera uncia (assembly GCF_023721935.1). Taxonomy (NCBI): domain Eukaryota; kingdom Metazoa; phylum Chordata; class Mammalia; order Carnivora; family Felidae; genus Panthera; species Panthera uncia. The sequence goes on along the minus strand of NC_064813.1, from coordinate 66,586,251 downwards.
GCCAGGTCCTGGGCGCTCTCACCGGCCTTGCCCTGCTTCCTCCCGGTGCCGGGCGGCGCAGGGGGCGGTGCGGGGCCGCCACCTCCCTCCAGCTTGTCCGGTGGGGGCGGCGCCGAGGCGGCCATGGGGCGGGGGGGGCCGGGGTCAGCGGCGGCGGCGGACGGACGCGCCCTCAGGCGGCACCATCGCCGGGAGGGGGCTCGGGGCGCCCGCAAGGAGCGGCCAGGCCGGGCGGCGAGGCCAGGCGGCGAGCGCAGCGCCAGCCGCCCGCCCGCGGCCGCGGCAGCAGCCGGAAGCGGAAGTCGGCGTGGCCGCCGCCGCGCGGCGAGGGGCGGGGCCCGGGCCCGGGCCGGACCACCCGGAGCCGGAGCCTGGGGGGAGGGGGGAGGCTGGAGATGCCGCTGCGGGAGGGGCCGCCCCGCCTCCCCTCCCCCTCCCCCACTCCCACCCTCGCCCGGCCGCGGCCAACCACAAGCAGCAGGGACCTTGAGGCCGAGGTAGAAGAAACAGGGACTTTAATAAAGAGGATTTCCCTTTGGTATAAGTGACACCCGCGAAGACACCCAAACAAAAAGGCGAGGACGAAGACCGTGGAGACACTCCCCCACTCCCAGTCCGCAGGCAGGGCCCCCAGCAGCAGGGCTGGCTCCCGGGGTGGGGGGCGGGGGGCGTCAGCCTGACACCGAAGCTCAGAAGCTCAGGTCGTGCACTAGGCCGCCTGGCCTCCGGGAGGCCCAGGCTTTCCTAATCCCGGCTCGCGATCCACTTCCAAGGCCGCAGCCTCTGGCGGAAAAGATCGTGCCCAGGCCAGGAGGAGGGAAATGCTAGTCCTTATAAAAGGGCTTCGAAAAGGCAAAGAGGTGATGTGTACATGTAATTGACTATTATCATTCTGTGCTCCAGATAAGCCAGAGAAAACAAATAAGGAAAGTAAATCCACAGCCGTAAAATATACGCGTATAAAATCAAAATAAGTGTAGTTCCAAATCTACAGATGGTATTTGGGGATCGTCTACTGCTTTAGTCTCATTGCCCTCCGTTCCTGCCTCCACAAACCCGCAGTTACCAGTTCAGGAGGCCTGAATCCTGTCACACACACACACACCCCCCCCACCCCCGCCCCAGCAAGAGGCAGGGAAGAGGCTGCAGGACCCAGGGCGACGCTTTGGCTGTAGAGTAGAACACGCATGCAAATTGGGAGGTGGGGGAGGGACTTACAAAATGTATACACAGACCCCTTGGGTGGGGGGCCCCCCCCTGGCCAGGAGGCACTGAGCAAGGGAGGGGTCCGTCTCCCCACTGGCCAGGGAGAGGGGGGGCTCGGAGGCAATCTCTAAGGGTTGCATTTTCCCTGGGGACAGGGGCCAGCTGCCATTCCTGCCTCTGCTCTCCCAACCTAAACTGGGGTGGAGGTGGAGTGGGTGCCGAGCAAGGAGAGGACAGGGTCCCCGAAGCCAAGGTGTCAGCACTCCCATCCTCGACCTCAGGGGCTCAAGAACTCTTTGCATAAAATCTCTTCAGACCTAGGATGGTCAAAGGCACAAAGTTTAACCACTGGGAGGGAGAGTTGTTGAGAGGGATCTGAGCCCAAGGGTAGACCAAAGGGGTGATTCGTTCCCCCTTCCCTAGAAAGGTGATTGCCCCATTAGGCTTTTCCCATTTCAAGGAGGCACGCTGCCCAGGCCTCAAGCACCCACCTTCTTGGGGAAGGGGGTATCAGATTGGCACAGGAGAGGCCCAGGGGAGGGGCTACTCTGTACATTAATACTTTGGTAAGGTTCGGGGAGAAACGGGATTCTACCCCAGGCTTCCGACAAACCCTCTCATTCAGCCGATGCTGAACCGTGTCCACACTACTCCCAGCTCCAACACAAGGCCCAGCCCACAAAACACTCCCAAGTGAAGTCCTGAGAATCAAGGAACAGGGTGGAAGGGGTGAGAGGGCCCCTTCGGGGAGAAAGCACTTTGCTGGATCACAGCTTCCGCTCCACAGGCTGCTGGAGACATAGTTCACTGCCCGCAGAGATGATGGGCAAGTGATTGTCCACGTGGTAGCTGATGAGGTGGCTGACGCTCTCAAAGCGGTGATCCTTTGTCCGAACCTGGTGAGTGTAAAGGGAGAAGGTCAATGCGGGTGGAGAGTCAAAGTAAGACCTCAGCCCCCAAGGCTGAGGAAGCCGGAATATTCAAGAGGGTCGAAGAAGGAGAAAAGGATGGCGGGATGGGAGGATTGTCAGCCCTGATCACTGAAGCTTCTCGAGAAGGAGAATCCGGAGCTGGCCCCGGGAACAGACAGCTCAGTGAGCTGGGAAAAGGCAGAGGGGACGTCTGCCCAGGAACCGTGACGCTGAGGGCTATCTACTCCTCTTCTGACCCGGGAGGCGACACGCAGCGCAGAAAAGACAGGGAAACGAGACGGAGACTGCTCTAGAAAAGAGCCCAAAGTTATGAGGGGCAGTGGGGCAGTGCAGAGACACAACAGGACACTGGTCTGAGCCCTGAGTCTGGAGGACCGGGGGCGGCTCCTCTCCAGGACGGTTTCCTCATTTGTTAAAAGAGGGGCTCAGGCAAGAAGAACACCTTCCTGCCCAGATGGGCTAGGGGGCTGGGGCTTTGCGGGCTGAAAGGAACAGAGCTCAGGCCCGGGGGTGTGAGGGAAGGAACCTGGACTGCTGGAGAGGGGTGCCTGCGCACAAACGCCAAGCAGGGACAGTAGGAAGCAGTGAGGGAAGAAGGGGGCCGCAGCCTCCCGCCTACCCCCACCACTCACCACGCCCTCCGGGTCCACCAGGAGCAGGTGCTTGGGCTGCCCACTCTGCAGGCCAGTGAGCACGTACTGGCCCGGCGTGGTCGTGCTTTCCCGCACCAGGAAGTCCCCGTTGAGCTGCAGCAGGGCCTCGGCCTCCCGCCGGCTCAGCTTCCCGTGGAACCAGGGCTCCCCTCGCAGCTGCTCGGCCATGGCCACTGACTGGGGAGGTGGAGGCACGCGAAGGGCATCCTCGAAGGGCTCTGGGGGTGCAAAGAGAAGGCTAAGAAAGGCAGGGGGCACGACACACGCCAGGACCCAGACCTCCGGGGAGGAAGGCGCAGGGCAGAAGAAGAGGAGCCAAGTGGGAAGACAGCCATGCAGAGAGGAGAGGGGAGCACTCACTCATGTCAAAGAGGTCTCGGGGCGCGCTGCCATTGATGGCAGGATTGGGGGGCCCGGCCCCACCCCCTGCTTGCCGGGCCTTGTCTAGGTTCTGGACGTTGACGTAGGAAGGATCGTCGAAGAGCTCCCTACCTGCTGAGGAGAGAGAGGCTTCACAGTGACCCCAGTCCAGCCTCCTGCGCCCCGACTCCGCGCCCCGCCCCCCCACCGCCCCAGCTCCCTTCACACCTGGGCAGGGCGGTGGAGGTGGCATCTGTTTGCGAATTTCTGGGTCTCCCCCAACAGGCTGCCCCACAGGCTGCGGGGACAAAAACAAGACGTTACCAGAAGCCCAAACCTGCTACTGCCAACCCCGGGCCCAGCCCACCTCCTTCCGAGCCACTTACCAGCGTTGCTCCCAGGTGGCTGGGGGTCTGGACCCCGGGTGGGGTGGGTCGAGCAGCCCCGGGGGGAGCTCCTTCCCGAAGCCTCATGTCCACCACTCCCCCGAGAGGCGGCTCCTTCCCCGGGAAGTCATTATAGTACTGGTGGTCAGGTGGCTCTTCCTCCTCCTCGTCCCAAGCCGAGCCATCAAAACCAGCCATCCTGAGAGGGGCAGGAGAGAGGGAGGGCACAGACGTGGCCACGGGCTGGGCGCTGCCTGCGGGGTGGGCCCAAGGCCAGCTGTTTTCTACACACAGCCAGCCGCACCACCCTCCCGGGGGCCCTGCAAGTAGCTATTACTTCCTTCTCCAAAGTTAGAGACGAGAGAGGCCGGTCAGAGCCGGAGAATCTGCCCGAGGCTTCACGAGGCTTCACAATCACACGGCGGTGGAGCAGAGCCACAGAATCGGATTGGACCCTAAAGTTCACACCCTTGGTTGTTATGCTGTCTCCCGAGAGGGAGGGGAGGCACAGGGTAGCAGGAAAGGATACGATCCAGACTAGTTTAATCTCCTCCAAATACTCAATAGCTACCAGCCTAAGGCCAGAAGGAAAGGTAGAGATCGTGGGAATAAAACATCCTCCTGCACCCCAAATTCCTGATGGCTTCCACGGGCAGGAAAATGAAAAACCAAGGATGGCCAAACGGGCAAGAAAAGAGAAGCGCACTGGCACCAAGGTGGCTGGGGATAGAAAGGTCCACGCAGGCAGGGACGGTGGGGGTGTGGAGTCTGGCACGTGAGAAGAGGAACCGGCCTGCAGCAGGCAGGATACATTCTCCCGATGGCCGCGGGCACACAGGTTCCATGCCCCGACCCCCTCTGAGCTCGCGTGTGGGCAGTGGAGCAGACTCGCTCTCTCAGTTCCGGCCTGGGGCCCGGGAGCCGCCCCGCCCCCAGACCCGCTCACCTGTCGTGAGGGGTGACCAGCTTGGGCGGGTTCCTGAGGTATTGTTTGAAGCGCAGCTCGAAGGCCTGGCCGATGGTGCTGATGACGTCCTGAGCAAGCCCTTCGGGACACTCCAGGATGTGGCAGGCTGCGGGCACAGCACAGGCTGTCGGTGAGCTCGGGGGCGGACTGCTGGGGGGGGTGGCGGGGGCGCAGACAGGGCCCTCGCCTTCCAGGGCCCCCGCTTAGCTCCCCGGGTCCTGCTCACCTGCCTCACGGACAGCCGGCCCCACCCAGCGCTCCCCACCGCGCCTCACCTCTCTGATTGACCGGGTCTTTGGCAACATAGGCGACGTACTCAGCTGTGTCCTGGGGTCGGGCAGGGTCAGAAGAAGCCACTTAGCTCGACTGTATAGCCCCGCATCACCCCCACCCCCGACAACCCGGTGCTTTTCAGACACCACACCACCGCTTCCAGCCAGTGTCTCCCCAGCGCCTGGCCCCTACTCTGCCCCCACCACCTGTGCCCCGTTCGGCCACTCACCGGGTCCCCACCGGACGCAAATGAGATAGACTGCATGTGGTGGTTGGCGATGATCTGAGGGTCAGGGCGGGGGACAGAGGAGGGGAATGAAACGCGTCAGGCAGCCTCAGGGCCTACCTGGGCGACCGCAGCCCCGAGCCCTGACGGCCGGTCCCGCCCTTCTGGCCTCTCAGCCCAGGCCCTTCTAAGCTCCTCCTTCCTGACTGTCCTGGCTCCTGGCACTGTGACCAGGTCCTGCTCGGCCCTTCCAGCAGTGTTTCTGGCCCCCTCGCCCAACCCCACCAACCTGTTTGCAATCTGCGGCCATGAGGTTGAGGCTGCTGGTGGAGACGGTGAGAGTGATCGGCATTCCTGCAAACTTCAGGTTACTCCTCCCCAGAATGGAGCTGAGTGGGCGGCCACAGGGCTAGGGGAGGGCCGAAGGCTCTCAGAAGCTGCGGTTCCCCACCCCAGGAAACCGCCCCCCCCCCGACCGCCACCCCATGTTTCCCAGCAGCACCTCCAGCCCCACCGGCCCCGGGTACCTTTCTCCTCCTTGTTGCCCCCTTCGCACCGGGCACAGCCTCACACACCAGACTGATGGCCTCCCTGGGGAGAGAGAGGTCCTCAGACCCAGGGCCTGCCTCCCACTCAGCTTGGGCTGCCATGGGGCAGGGGGAGGGGAAGACCAGGCCAGACTCCAGGGGCACTCCAGGCTCTTTGTCGTGGTGGATTGAATTAAGGGCCTTTAATATTTGATGACACGGAGAGGCCACTTCCTGGCTGATTGGGTTAGGGCCTCAGCGGGCCCGGCCCCACCCCCTTCCAGCTAGCGAATGATCCCTCCCCTTCCCAAAGGCAGCAGTCACCGACCATCCGACCATCCCATCCGCCCAGCTTCCACTCAGGCTCCAGCTGCCAACTGGGGCTTTGCCACGGCCCCCGCAGCTCCCGGGCCGGAGGAGGAAGGATCCAGATGAGAGCTGCCTCTTTTCATTCAGACTCAGTCCCGCTCCCCTAACTTTCTCTCCATCCCCTTTACCAAAAGATAAGCTACCGCCTGCAAGCCACCAAGTGACCCGCGTCCCTCCTCCCCCAGTCTGCTCCCACCCCACTAACCTGGTGACCTGGGTGCGGGTGTTGAAGTCCAGGGCGCGCATCGACTGCAGGACCTCCACACAGCCCATGTACTGAGGGGAGGGGACCGAGGGTGACGGGTCAGCCGCCTCCCCTCACCCCTTCACAGAAAGCCCCGCGTCTTTCCCCTCCGAGCCGCCAAGGGAAGAGTGAAGATGAAGGCATCACGCCCACTGCCCGAGGCTACACCCCACAACGTGCAAGACAACAGGAAACGAGGGGAAGAGGCAGGCTGGGAGAACCTCATGCATCTGGGAAGAGACTCCAGAGGACAGCGGGAGGGGCGGGGGGGGGGGGGGGGGGGGGTGACATCTCCAGGGGGAGGAGACCGGAGGACACGATCCAGGGTCACTCATTCCAACACTTACTAACTAGGGGCCTCCGCCACGCTGGGCGGCATGCTGAGCAGGAGGGGGGGAAGGGGGGGGGGGGGGGGGAGTCACAAGAAGGAAGGGGCCCAGGGAGGGGTCCAGAATGGGAGAAGGGGCAAGAAAGGTTTGAGAAACAGGACCCTGAAAGCAAGGCAGTGCTGGGAGATGGGTGGGCAGAGGGACTGGAGGCTCTGGAGGGAGCGGGGAGGCTGGGGCGTGCTCACTCACCCGAACCAAGTAGGAAACCCCGGGTCCCATGACTTTGTCGTTGGGATGCAGCCAGCCCCGCGTGGGCTTATTGACAAAGCTCCCGTGGCGGGTCCACTCCTCGCCCCCCAGCTGGCCCCCTTCCACCCGAGTCCTGCGCCCGCCGCCTCCACTCAGCTTGTTCATGTCCTGGAGGAGGGGCAGGGGGCCTGAGTCTGGCGCGGCCGCCCCTACGATCCCCTCCCCATCCTCAGCCACCCTCCCTGGCTCCCCCTTTGGCCCCGGGCGCCCCCCAGCTGGGTTGGCCAGCTTCAGGTTGCTCATCCGGGGGAAGAAGGAGCACAGGGTGGTGGGACTCTCGTCCCCAGGCAGAGGGGGCAGGATAGGCCCCAGGGACGAGGCCGAGGGGGAAGGCGGCTCCTCCGGCGGGGTGGACCCCGAAGCCCCCTCCTCCAGCGGTGACAGAGACTCATTCCGAAGCGGATTGTACTTGGGCTTGGGGGGCAGGAGATCCATGGCTGGAGTGAGAGGGAGGCTGCTGCCCAGCCTGGCCCCCCTGCCGGTCAGGGCAAGGGGGCCAGGCAGGGGGCATCCCCAGGCCCTTAGCCTGACCGGACCTCTCTGGCCCAGGGATCTCAAGGATCCTGGGAAGGGAGAGGGTAAGTGGCACCAGAGCCCACCCCCGCTCAGACCCAGAGAGTTTCAGGCCCCATCCCCGCCCAGCGTGGAGCCTCTTCTCCGGCGGAGAAGAGAACAGGCTGGACCCAGAGCTGCCTGGCTCCTCCCCAGGGGCGGGGAGCTAAGCCGAGAGCCCAATCCCGAGGACAGTGCTGACTCACAGGCTCTAAGGGGCTGAACCCCCACCAATGCCACAGCCCCGGACTCGGCAGGGACAGAGCTATGCGTGTCCCCACCCTGCCCCCAGACAACCACCAGTAATCGGGGAGGGGAGCAAAGTGGGGGTGGGAGGGAAGCATGTAGGAATGAGAAGGAAAGGAGGGAAATCAGGATAGGTCTGGATCAATCCCAACAGGACATGGGCAGGCCAAAGGGAGCAGGAAGCCACGGGAGAGTAGGGGGGAATGAGAGAGGAAACAGAGGCAGCTGGGGGTGGAAAAGGGAGGGGATCCCTGAGCTCAGCACGTCCCTTCCTGTCCTGGTTGAACACTCAAAGTCCCCCCCTCCCGCAGCCCAGGCCAGGCTACCCCCACCGCCAAGGCACAGTGGGGTGGCGGCCCTAGGGAGCCTGGGTCATTAGCACCCTCGGCTACGACAGCTGTGGACAGGAGGTAAAGAAATGGGGAAAGGATGGCAGTGGCCCCAGTGGACGCAGAGGGGCAGGAGGAAGGGCAAAGCCTGTGTTGTAAGGGGAACAAAGTCCAACCTGGGTGGTGCCTCGGGGAACCACCTGGTAGGAGGTGGAACAGAGGTCAAGCTGACGGAGCCGCGTTCTCGCCGTGGCACCCACCATGCCGAGGCACCCACCATGCCGTGGCACCCACCATGCCGAGGCACCCACCATGTCGTGGCACCCACCATGCCGTGGCACCCACCATGCCGAGGCACCCACCATGCCGTGGCACCCACCATGCCGTGGCACCCACCATGCCGAGGCGTAGCGGCCAGCACTCGTGTCTCCCCCCCACCTTCCACGGGCCTGGTTAGCAAGGCAAGCTGTCAAGGTGGGTGGGTGGCAAGACACTGACACGAAGGTCGGCTCCCTGAACGCACTCTCTTGCAGTGACCAGGGAAGGTGCGGGTGTCCGCCAGGGGCAGAACGTGACTGGAGGACGTGGGAGAGTGAAACAGCTGTCCCTCCAACAGAAGCGGGGGTTACGGGCCACAAAGGGACAGAGGGGGGGCAGATGGCAAATCTGTGCCAAGGGGCGCCAGGGATGGGCTGAGGCTGGACGCAGGGAACAGCCCCAAACCCATCCCTCCCACCCACAGCTTCCTGCCACAGCTCTGCTTGAGGGGGCCACGGAGGAAGATGGGGGGGGGGGTCAGCAAACAAGTAGCAAAAGATACGCAGAACCCCCACGTTCACCTCGGAATCATCGACTCTCAAATTTACTTAAGATAAGGGTGCAAATGATACGATTATAATGATTAATAATGCCACCACTTCACTCTTTCACCTGCCCTAGTCCTCAATCGAGGACAGCTTGGTCACTCCCGAGCACAATTCTATCACTCCACGTCCGAGAGAATGAGGATAGGCTTCGCCACAGCCTCACACCCCCCACACCTGCCAAGACGTCCTCCAGCCGCGGGAGCCCGCGGAATCCAGAGGCCGGGAACGAGCGACAGGTGTGGGCGTTCGGAAGAAAAGAAGGAGGAAGTAAGGCTTTTTAAATTTGCATAGGAAAAAAGGAGCCCGCCTCCCGGGAGTCCGGGTGGCCGGGTGTGGGGGTGAAGCCGCTGGTGGCTTCCCAGCCCAGCAGGGAGGAGGAGGAGGAGGCAAGTAGCAGGAAATGGCGAAAGCCTCAGGAATGTTTCCAGAAGGGAAGGCCGGGCGAGCGGGCCCAGGAGGAATGCCCAGGCAGGAACTCTGCTTAGGGGGAGGGGAAGGGCCAAAGGAGCGGTGGGGGTTGAGGAGTCCCTGCAAAAGGGCCACTGTCCCCTCCACCCCTCCAAGCCGCTGTCCCCTGGCAGCGGACAGCGCTCGCTCCTGTCGCACCCACAGGTCGCACACCGACAAACCCATGGCCCTACCAGCTCCCGAGGTGCAGGTGTGAGACCTACAGCTGTCCCTGGGGCGGAGTCGGTCCTGGGAGGGGAAGCTCCGGCAGCGGGGCTGGGAACCCCGGAGCAAGCCTCGCTCCCCAAGTCCAGCCCCCTTCACGCGGGCCCACCCTGGGAAGGGGGCAGGGGGAGGCCAAAGGCTGCCTCTAACCTCTCACCGCTCAGAACCGGCGGGGACACTTTGACGTCCCACCTGCTGGGGCACGAGCGCTCAGGAAAACGGAGCCCGAGGCCCAAAAGAGAAAAGGGAACTATGTGAGCCAGGGTCTTCGGAGCTGAAGACCGCGCTTCCGAGGCGGGGACCGGGGTCGCCCCCCGAGCAGCCCCTCAGGGGGCGTGGCCCCTAGGTCGCGGGCACCCGAGACTTCTAGCAGGCGGGGTGTCCGCTCAGCCCGACGTGGTTGGGGAGAGGCGGGGCCTCGGGGAGGCGTGGCCTCACGCGTCCCTAGCGTTCTTTGAGGGGCGGCGCTCTGCTCTTTCGAGAGATAGGCTCTTTGATGGACAGGAGTTAGCGGAGACCCGTCGCGAGGAGGCGGGGTCTCGGGGAATTGGAAGGACTACCGTCGGGTCTCTTGCACTAGGGCTTGGAAGCATGTCCGGGGGTGGGGCTTCCAGGAAAGCTGGGCGGCAGGGTGGGGTCGTGGACAATAAGCAGAAAACAAGTCGGGGTTCGGGGAGCCCCCTGAAGTTGGGGGGTGGGACTTCCGGGGAGGGGGTCTCAGGGGGCGGGACTTCTCCACGAAGACCGGAAGTAGGGTCCCGGGAGAGGGGTTCCGGGGTGGAGGAGCGGGTCACCTAAGGAGAAGGGAAAGGCCCAACTCACCAGGGCCTCATGGAGTCGCCGCACCGCACCGCGGCCCGATTTGGTTCCGGATCACGCTACTGTCTCCTTAGGTTGTCGTTCCAACTTTCTCCCCGGCCCGGCCTCCCTGAAGAAACTTTATTGCACTTACTTCCGGCCTCACTAACCCCTGACCCTCTACCTCGGTCCCTCCTTTACCCAGCCCACTTTCCCGAATCAGCCAATGGCAGCGCGAGAACGCGCTCGGGGGCAGGGATAGCCAATTACAGGCGCTTTTTTTACCGACGCTCGTTCTTGAGGAACGTGAGAGGTGCACTCCAATAAGGACTCGAGGAGAAGCGAATCTAAGCCAATCCGAGGCTTGAAGGTAGAGCTGACCCGCCTTAAGCCAAAGGGACCAATGGGAAGCGCGGGCGGCGTGTTTGAAAGCGAGGCCAAAGTGGGTGGGAGCGCGTGCTGCTGGGAGTTGTTCGGTGGTTGGCGGCGCGGGGCTGACGATCCTCAGGCCGAGCGGTCATGTCGCACAAACAGATTTACTATTCGGACAAATACGACGACGAGGAGTTCGAGTACCGGTTAGTGCCGGCGCGGGGCCCACCGCGAGGTCGTGAACTTCGACAAGTGAGGGCAAGAAGAGTTAGGAACCGGAGCTGAAGCGACGGGACCGGCGCATGCGCGGGAGACCCGAGCCGCGGGCTGGGGACGGTCGCCGAGAGCGTACGGCGCACGCGCCAGGGCCTGGCGGCACCGGGGAAAGTAGAAAGTGGCGGACTCGGGTGGGCGTGGCTAGGGGCTCTAGGCTGAAGGCCCCGCTCCCTCGGCGGAGCGAGTTGTGCTTGCCTTCTGGAGACTGCTGGTGTCGCGGCGACACCTCGGGGCCTCCGGGGCCTACTGAGAGGAGGTGGCCACGGATTCCTGCAAAGGGGGCGTGGGCTTGTTTCAGGAAGGGGGCTTCCAGGACCTGCGAGGGGGTGAAGCTGGCCGAGGGCTTTGAGGAAGGACTTGGCAGGGGCCTGCCGGATGCCCTTCGAACATTCGGAACAGTTACGGAGCGCCTCCAGGTGTTGTGTTAAGTGCGGGCATGAGCCCTGGCCTCTGCTCCCCACTGCCCGAGACGTTTGTGGAAACGCTGCAGGCGTCAGAGAGAGGGCGAGAAGGGACGTGATGGACATAGGTGCAGGTTATGTGGGAGCAACAGAGCTCGGCGAGGATGGTGAAGAAGGGGGTCCTTACAGAGCCTCGGAGTTTGGAGTTAATCCAACTCCGTGATTCCAGGTTGAAAGATTCGGGAAGACCAAGGATTCTGCAAATGAGGGCATGATCCTTGAAGCAACTTCCTAGTTCGCGTCTTGTCCCCAAAATTGAAGAACGTGCAATGCAAACTTGCTTTGGTTGTGTTTCTCTTCCGCCTAGTGCGGGGCTGGGCCCTGTGGCCGGCTGGGTGCGTGCTGACAGGTGCAGATTCAGGACTGCGGTGACGCCAGCTGCTTGGGGAAGACCCGCAGCTCCGTTAACTTTTTCCTCCCCATGTGAACTAAGCGCTTACGGCATCTCTGTGGGACTAGGGAGAAGTCACGGGTTTCATCTCTCCGGAAGTTGTAGATCTTGGCAGTGGTAGCTTGGTTTAAGAGACAGCTTGTCGTGAGGGGGTCTGTTTGGTGCAGTGTCCCAGGGACTTGTTAGAATGTAAGCTATTTTCAGATACGTAGACTGGAATCCTGTCTCTGGGAAGCATCTCGGTTTCTAGCGCGGGGAGCGTTTAGTGTATTTTCACCGAGCACGATGAACTGTATCAGGATTCGTGGCAGAGTAATACTTTTTGGCCATGAAAGGAGACTTATCCTTGGTTAGGAAGACGAGGCGTTTCCCCAGGGAAGTCCCATGGCACATCCCTTCAGAGTCAGGAAAATGAAATCGAGCGTAGATTTAAAGGGTTTACGTTGACCGTTCATCCTTTGTGAGGGCTCTTCCACACAGCGCTCTGTAAGAGGCCTTTCTTCACCGGTCCACCTCTAACCTACCCCTGTTATTACCACTCTGCTGTGGGGCTGCCATTCTGTTGATTCCGAGTAGTCAAGCAGGGGACTGGGCTCCAGGAGGCCAGAGGTAGTGCATCAACAGCGCCTGGAAGTTAGGTGCTCATTCGCTCGCCTTGCTCATTAATTTGTGCTTTGTGATATACTTGCAGGGGGATTTGCAGAACTTGGCCTTTAATTCCAGCTGCCTTTACCCCACAATAAATTTATGTAAACTCCCTACTATCAGAAACCAATTTTTCCTTTCTTTCCTCTCTTGGCTTTGTATGTAAGCACTTGTCTAACGGACTGTCCCCAGTACTGATGTGAGTCCCCCCACCTGTCCATGTTTCTGTTACAGGCACGTCATGTTGCCCAAGGACATAGCCAAGCTGGTCCCTAAAACCCATTTGATGTCTGAATCTGAGTGGCGGAATCTCGGCGTTCAGCAGAGTCAGGGATGGGTCCATTATATGATCCACGAACCAGGTTGGTGCAGTGGCTGAGAGCAAGCATACGGGTTCCTTCACGGAGGGCAAGAAAGAGCAATAAGATCGCATAACCCAAAGAAATCAGGGGAAGGTAACGGTGGTTTATAGGTTCCTCACCAGCCGTCTAGAAAAACCGAAGTGACCAGAAGTAAGAGTAAAGTATCAGATGGGAAGTTCAGAGACAAGGTGTCACTGAAAAAAACCTCTTTTAATCTCTAACTTCATCCGAGCGTAGTCTTTTTTTTTTAAGGCCACATATACCCCGGAGGAGGCTGTGGCTCCTTCATCATTCTCCATCAGAAAGTGAGTTCTTGGACGTTATCCAAATAAGCCAAGGAAAGTGTATTTCTTGATAAGACACCAGACACCAAGCTGCCAGGCAAAACTAATAAAGGGCTCCCCCGGGGCTGCACAAACACGGCAAAAGAACTGATATTGACAATTCTGTACTCGGCAGACAGGCCCAGCTTTTGGGTCTGGTTCTAAGGCCACGTGCTGACGTCGTAATTTAGTCGTGAAGACCCGATCGCTGTGTCTGGGAGGTGCGGGTGGGAGACCGTAGGCTGTGTGCAGGCGAGTGTGAGCTTGCCTCTTAGGTTTCGCTCGCTCTTTCAGAACCTCACATCTTGTTGTTCCGGCGACCACTGCCCAAGAAGCCAAAGAAATGAAGCCGGCAGCCACCTTTCGGCCTCAGGCTTCGCACAGCTATCCTCACGTGCTAACGACATCTTCGGATGACATTACTCCACTGCCTTCTTGCTTCCCACTTTGATATTGAAAGGATGTTCAGACTGTTTGACTGTGCTGGTGACCGCTTCGCCTGAGCCAACAGCAGCACGGCCCGGCCGGCTGAGCGCCGTTCGGGCCGCAGCCTCGGCCGAGTGTGACCCCAGAAGCCCTGCCGAGCTCTGTATCCTGCAGAACACACTTGGTAGAGGGAGGAAGCGGCTCCTCTAAGCATAAGGCCGTGGCCGTTGCAGGGATTGCGTAAACTTGCCGTTTTGTTTCTTCCTGCCAGGTGTTGTATGTTGTGTGGTGGTTCATGTTTCATTGTACTGGAAACTGTCCGTTTTATTCAAGAAACCTGTTCCGTGTTAAAAAGCCTTGATTAAAGAGGAAGTTTTTACAATCTGATTCTTTGCTTGTCAAGGTCTCCCCTCTTGGGGTCGCTGCGAGCAGCACCCTGTTTGTGGTGGTGCCCCCTTCGCTTAGATAATGAAGCCCAGCTCTTTGCTAGTAATGAGGGTCGTTTCAACATTCGTGTAACTGGTTTTTAACCTACTTCAAGCAGACTTTCTGTCAAACATCTGAAACGATATGCTGCTCTATTAGCCTGAGCTAAAGGCTGTCTGGAGACATCACCTCAGGAAAGCAAACGAACTGTTTCCTACAGCCCGGGATGGCGCCTTCACTGTAGTCCTGGTATGTGAAGGGCACGAGAGGGTGAAGGGAGGAGGCCGTCAGCCAGAGGCTGCTCTGTGCCCCCTTCCTGCCCGGCCCAAGGCTCAGGCACACCTGCGGGGAGTGGAGGGCAGCTCCTGCTGTTTTTCCTGGCAAGTTCTGATGCCTGAGCCGACCCTGAGAGATGTTGACTTAATTGGTCTGGGGTGTGGCCTGGATGTGGGAATTTCAAGCATTTTTCTGCAGGTAGCTGGAGTACTAACCTTTGGGGAAACAGGTATAAGCTGTAGTTGTTTGAGAAAACATTTCTCCAAGGGGCCCCTGGCTGGCTCAGTCGGTGGAGCATGCAACCCTTGATCTCAGGGTCGTGAGTGCGAGTCCCATGTCGGGTGAAGAGATTACTTCAAAATAAAACCTTAAAAAGAAAAAAAAAAGAAAGCATTCTTCCAAATAATAGCTTACCCCCTACTTTTAAAAATCACAGCAGTGGGGCGCCTGGGTGGCTCAGTCGGTTGAGCGTCCGACTTCAGCTCAGGTCACGATCTCGCGGTCCGTGAGTTCGAGCCCCGTGTCAGGCTCTGGGCTGATGGCTCGGAGCCTGGAGCCTGCTTCCGATTCTGTGTCTCCCTCTCTCTCTGCCCCTCCCCCGTTCATGCTCTGTCTCTCTCTGTCTCAAAAATAAATAAACGTAAAAAAAAAAAAATTAAAAAAAATCACAGCAGTACTAAATAAAGGAAATTATCTCCCTCCCCCCCCCCCCATCATCCACCCATTTACTACTATGGCAGGAGTTCAGTTGTGGTCCCTGAACCAGAGCATGACTTCACCTCAAGCCTTGTTAGAAATGCAAATTATTGGACTCCATCCTAGACCTGCTGAATCAGAAACTCTGACGGTTAGGCCTAGCAAGGTTTTAACAGGCTCTCCAGGTGATTCTGGCGCCCACTCAAGCTTGAGAACCCACAGATAGAGGATTGGATCAGAGCTGTTGGGGGGGCTGGTGGGGAGACACTATCACCATTGCTAGTCAAGATGATGGATCATGTGACTTATTGTTAGGCAAGTGGGACTTTTGTTTTGCCTTTAAATTCGCTTCATAGGGGCATCTGGCTGGGCCAGTTGGTACAGCACAGAGCTCTTGATCTTGGGGTCATGAGTTTGAACCCCACGCTGAGTGCAGAGATCACTTTAAAATCTTTAAAAAAAAATTTTTTTTTTTTTTTGAGCTGAGGTTCTTTTAATTGAAAAACACACACAGGGCTTATCGCTTGAGAAAGAAGAGTCTAGAAGTCTGGCTCTACCTTTTTTGTTTTGGGGTTGCTGGATGGCATCCCTTCCTTTTTCTTAGCCTGTTGTCCATCTGTAAAATGCGTATCATCTATCTGGGGCTTTTGGAGAGTAAAATGAGGGTGGGTGTGGTTCGGCTGTCCTCCCAGTGATGCATGAATTTTATGTGTTTACTACAGAAAACATAGTCCAGGTACCAGCAGCGTCAGCATGACAGGAGAGCTTGTTAAATGCAGATCTCAAGCTCCCACCCAAACCTCCTAAATGGGGGAGACTTAATCAGCATATTAAAGTCCCAGATGGGGAGCCTGGCTAGTGCAGTCCATACAGCATGCAACTCTCTCCTGGTCATCAGTTCAAGTCCCATGTTGGGCATAGAGATTATTTAAAAAAATTAAAACAAATTTTTAAAAGGAGGGTCCCAGATGATCAAACATTAAAATTTAAGAAGCACTTTTAGATCAAAGGCAACTGAAATGAGAGTAAGCTAGGATGATGTAAGAATCGAAAGTGGACACGTGGCATCCCCTAGTCACTGTCCTCACTGGTACCTAGAAGACCCAAACTGGCAAAGGTGATGTTCAAATTAAGCACTATCTGGACGGGGCGGCGGGGGGGGGGGGGGGGGGGGGGGGGGGGGGGGGGCGCATGTTTTTTTTCAGAGGAGAATG